>NW_011888847.1:2304582-2319633 GCF_000151845.1 Pteropus vampyrus | reverse complement strand
TCTAAACTTTTTCCAAACTAAGGCAGTCTCCCATGTTTCATAGTTTGAAATTGTAGGTTTCTATCAAATACTTTTTTGTACATTTGAAAGGATTTAATACTGCTTTCTTTCCTTTTTTTTCAAAGCTGTTTTTTTTTTTTTAAAGAAGTTTTAGTCTTACTTTCTCAGCCACTGTTACTGCCCACCTCCTTGCAGATGTAGATGTCCTTATGTTAAAGAATGGAAATCTTTAGTGTTCTCAATAAAATATATTTGCTGTCTCTGTCTCAGGCATGTTAAGCATATGGACCTGGTGCTCTTCAGGAACTCATTTTGGTGACTCAGCTTCACATTTATTGCTATATATAGAACATATTAGAAATCCAGTGGAGAAAGTTAATATTCGAAAGAAGAGACAAAGGAATGTTGTGGTTAATGAACAAAGAAATAGACATGTTCTCTAGGGAGGTGCCATTCATGCCAGACCTCAGAGAATGACCTTAACTTGAATAGTCTGATGTCTGTTCCTCTGTCAGGGGAACTGATTTCATGCTAAGCAAATTTACTGAAGACTTATATGGAAAACAAAGCTAATTTCTTAATTTATATTAAAAAATAATATCAAGTCATGATAGTTTGATAGCCCACATCTTCATTATGGGGCTATGTTTGCCAAAGAGATGTGAATAACTGGGTCTGCTGTTCAGAAAGTTTTCCTGAAGGCTTGAGACATTGGTACATTCTTTTATGATTACCTTATTTTTAGACTTTGTGAAGTGCTCTATAGCTGTGGGCAATTTTCTCAACTTCCTGAGCCTCAATTTTCTCATCATTACAATTGTGATAATAACTAGCTACCTCATAGGATTGTTGTGAGAACTAAGTAAGGTAATCCATGTAAAGTGACTAGCACAATGGCTAGCACACAGTTTCATTCACTGTTATCAGTAACTGTAAGATGATTTGTTTTCTTCAGGATTTGAGGTCTAGAAGGTAAGGCACTGTTGACTTTTTTTTTGCTGCATGCAGACTTTGCTGGGAACTCTACTGCACTTGGTGTTGCAGAGGTGCTAACACTACTTGATTTATAAAAATATTGTTTTAAATCATAAAAATTAACTCAATCTAGTGAAGAACTGTGACAAATCTTTGCATTGTTTGTGTTTTAATATTTTGAGACTAAGGTAAGAATCATTTTTTTAGATAATTCAGTAGTGTTTGCTTTTCCAATTTGGCATTTCTCATTTGATATTTCTTGTAGAACAAACAAGTCCAGATAATAAATTTAATAAGCTGCTTTTACTCATAGATGACAACTTAGTAAGGTTTGTGTTCTATGGTTAATATTCCTAATTCTTATATTCGTATATTGTGATGTTGTAAATGACCTGATTCGATTCCCTTTTTTTAGATGACTTTACTGAGATGCAGAACCAGACTGAAACTAAGCCAGACAGCTGAATCGTAGGGGGTCCCTGGGACTGTGAGGCGGCAATGCAGTTGGGCTCAGGACAGTGAGGCCCTTGATGTAAGAGGTTGTGCTCTGGAAGAGGCAAGGAGAGTGGCCAGCTTCTCAAAAGAAAATCTACACATTTTAACTCATGTGTAGATCCAAGTCACCAGCACCACAATTGGAATTCACTATCCTTTCATATGGTATGAGAAGGCGGTATTGAATTTAATGAGTGAGCTTGTTATAGTCCTCACTTGAATAAATCCTGAGTGAGTCCCTTCTAGGAGCCCCTCCTGCCCCTCCTTCCTTGCTTAGCCAAATCCAAATCAGAGTAAATAAACAAATTTCCTTTTTATGTCAGGTACTATGCCTACTAACTATGCACTGTAGAGCAGTTGGGACTTAACCCAAGAGTTTTTAGTGGCAGAGCTGAGATAGGTCTTTACACTACAACATACCCTTCTTTTCACTGTATCCCAGTGCCTCTCTACATCAGACGAATTTATTTTCTTTTCTGAGTTACCATTTAACTTTCATGGGAGACTTGTCAAGGATTGTTTTGCTGTCTGTTTAGATGTTATTCTTCAATTGCTCTACATAGCACTTTCTTATTTATAGTTCGGGTGTCTATCTCATGGATCTGTGTTGTCTCCTCAGCCAACTGTGAGAATGTATACCATTTTGATCTCTTGTGTGACCCTTACTTAGGGCTTGGAATATTTAAGCACTCAGTAATTGTTTAGCTAGCTTGTCTCTGCATACTCCCATTTCACTGATGTACACATAACTAAAACATTGCTTTTGAGCTTTAATTTGTAAAGAATTAAAAAGTTCTAAAATAGTTTATGCTATGTCTTTTTTAAAGCTTTAAAAAATTAACATACAGTGAAATTGACTTTTGGGGGGAAGGATGTATAGCTCTATACATTTTAACTCATGTGTAGATCCAAGTAACCAGCACCACAATTGGAATTCAAAACTGTTTCATAATCCCCAAAACTCCCTTGTGCTATCCCTTTATATAATACTACTAATCCCTGGCTATCCCATCTTAACCCCTGACAACCACTGATGTCATATAAATGGAATCATACAGCATGTAACCTTTTTAGACTGGTTTCTTTCACTCAGCGTAATGCTTTTGAAATTCATTCAAGCTGTTGCATGTGTCAATAGTTCATTCATTTTATTGCTCAGTAGTATTCCATTGATAAACAGCACTACAATTTATCTAATCACCTGTTGAAAGACATTTGGGTTATTTCCTGATTTGGACAATTATGAATAGAACTGTTATAAACATTTATGTCCAAGTTTTTCTGTGAACACAAGTTTTCATTTCTACAGGATAAATACCCAGGAGTGGAATTGCTGGGTCATATGGTAAGTGTATATTTAACTTTACAAGAAACTGCTAAACTTTTTCAGAATGGCTTTCCCATTTTGCATCCCTATTAGCAGTGTATGAGAGTTAGTTCTGCATCTTCACCAGCATTTGGCATTATCATTTTTAATAAAAAATTTAGCTGGTCAATATCATTATGCTTTTAATTTGGATTTCCATAATGACTAAAAATACTGAACATCTTTTCATGTAGTCAGTTGCCTTCCATCTATTCTCTTTGATGAACTCTTCATTCAGGTCTTTCATCTGTTTTTTAATTGGGGTCTGTATTTTGAGTTTTGAGAGTATTTTATGTACTCTGGATGTAATAAAGATATGGACAGAGTACTGCGAGGATGGTGTGTTGGAGCCAGGCCAGACTAGATAGTCTATTTGAAATCATCTGTGGTGGTACAAACACCACAGAAATCAGCAAAAGCTACATACAGTTGGTTCTGCTATAACATGTGCATTCCTAAAAATCACGAAGCTTAGGGAAAAATGGGATTGGGCACAATACTCAAAAATTTATTCAGTAACACATTTTTTAAAAAGGTAGAAACCTAACAAAAATAGTTGCACACTTTACATGTTAAAATGGTTAAGAAGAATAGAAATTTAATAAATATGGTATTTTGCCTTGAAAAAGACTCAGTTTGCCTGTGGAAGTGGGCCTGGGAGAGGTTGTCACTTGTGAGCTATTGTGAAGTAGAAAGAGGGTGCCTGAAATCTGAGGGAAAAAAATACCAGATGTGGATGGGTGTGGCTTCTGATGGGTGAACTGAGGTAGCTGAGAAATGTTTGAGGTATGTGTGTGCTGTGTATTCATAGTCAGGCTCAGTGCAGCTGGGTACAGTTTTCTGCATTCATCTAAAGTTTAATGGCACATAAGCAAATGGGATTCATGTTGTGCTCATGTTGTTCCCTAATGTAACAAGCATATTGAAACAAATTTGAGTTTTCAAAACAAATGTTAGAACAGAACTGACTGTATCAGGGCTTTTTTTCCCCACTTCTGAGAGCTAGTTTACCAATGCACCACTGTAGAAGGAGCATTTCTTCAGTAGGCCTGGAGGAGTCTTAGAGAACTTGACAGAGAAGATGGCAGTTGAACTGAGACTTGATGAATGAGTATAGTACTTGGCCAGGTATAGTATAAGTAGAGGGAGGGCATTCTAGGTAATAGGAACAGCAGTATTGTGAAAAAGCATACAGATGTAAGCCTGGTGTGTTCAGGAAAGTCTTAAGTAGTTGAATGTTAGAAGGTTAGAACTTAGAAAGAATGAAGGAAGGAAAAGGAAACGATAAAATTTAATAGTTAGGCAGGGTCCAGATTCTTATTGGCCCTATATGCTACTTGAAAGAATTTATATTTTAATCTCTCACGGGGTAAAGAACACCAAAAATTTTTGAAAAAAGATTTATATTTTCTAACACATTTATGTTGCACTCCCTGGTGACACTGTGGAGGATAGATTAAAGGAAACCCAACTGGAGTCTGGGAATCTAGTGAGGTAATGTAATTAATACCTGGAGGAACTGGTGTGGATCTTTAATAGGCTTGACCCCTTTGAGAATATTATAAAGCTGTAGATGCTATGTCCTAGCAACTATGTCCTTTCTGTATTCTTAGAAGTCACTTTTTCTATAATCCTTTTTTTTTTTTTTTTAAGTCTAAGGCCATGAGAATTGGTCTCCCTTATGGTGATGAGCTGGGTGAATTTATAACCAGCTTTCACAGTAGTTAGTTTCACTTTAGCTTCAGTCTTACAATGTTTAAAAATGGTATGATGAATCATCATTGGAGAAGTTTTATTATTTTAAAGTGCATTCATTGAGAAATAATTACATGGGTCAAAGGTCTCTTTGCCCACTGGATTCCTATTTTTGCCTAAATTATTTTGTAATACAGAATAACTATTGTAAGGGATGAGTAAATATCAAGTGAAATTCAGGGATTTAAAAAATATAACTACATTCTTTCAAGCAAAAGTTAGACACCAATTATTTGAATAACAAGTCTAAATTAAGAAAGCCATCTAGCCCACCTTTTAAAAAATTAAAATCTTTTCTTTCAGCGTTCTCCACAAGTGTTCTGATGCCTGTTACCAGAGTAGGGTACTGGTAAAGCTCATAATCTAGTTCAGATACCAGAGACACTTTCTAAAACAAATTGAAAACAGGAATGTGAGGATAAAACATTTTAAAACCATGTCCTACAGTTTTCTAGTTAATAAATTCCAGTATCCCACACAGGTTTTAGGGTCTTATCAGCGTGTAATAAATATTTGTTAAAAGGCTAAAACACACTACTTAAGTTTAGGAAGAGCTAGAGACAAAAATAATGGAAACAGTTTGTGAGACTTTTTTAAGAGTTTCTGGTCTTTAAAACTTTAGAAAGTATAATTAATGGATTATTAATTCACCGAGGCCATATACCCTCTCCATAATTTGTCTCTGATACTTCTATGAGGTAATGGTTGCTACCTCAGTTGCTACCCTTTTTTTTTTTTTGATGGGGCATGAGTGGTGGTTTTTAAATTACAAAACTATAAATGTACAAAAATAATACATGATTATTGCAGAAAAATAAAAATACCTGCTTGAGTAAAAATTAAAACTAATAACCTCATATTTATAACTTCTTTTATATGAAAAGGTATTTGATCATCAAATACCAAGTTCCTACTATAGACTAGAATGCTGTTCAGCTATTACTTACTAGCCTGTGACAGCCAGTTCAAGGTACATCCATATCTTAGCATGTGTTGGAATTGGCTGAATATATTCCATTATATATATAAAATGTACAATGTTTTATTTATCTTTGATTTGTCAGTAGATGCTGTGTAAGATTTTGTCAGATTTTGTTTTCTTCAAGTATTTTCAATACAAATAGTGTCTTATTCTATTGTAATTTCACCACCACTACCACCAAATAGAAACCTTATAATTTCATACCATTTTATAAGAAAATTTAAGAAAAGTTAAAGTGATAAAAATAATCATTTACATTAGGAACTTGTTTTTATAGTAAGTAATTCACCCTTTCTCCTAATCATAGTTTCTGAAGTATAAATTACTAAATTAAGTTATGAAAAACATTATTTTGGTGTCAAATTTGGAAAATAGTTACAAGAGTGGAATTAGAAGGAAATATAGTGGCTTTTCTCAAGAAAAGATTAGATTTTGTTTTAATGAAGAATTGCTTGATTATATGGTAAAGACAGGAGAGAGTACACCCTGTGAATCCCTATCCTTTTGATATGTGAAAATTTTACCGTGACTTTCTCATTGAAAGAAATTATTATAGCTGTAGCTTGGTGGTTTTGCTTTTATGAAATTTCTCTAGCATTTAAGAGAAAAGAGTTAAGAATGGGTAGAATAAGGAAAATTAGCTTCATTCCTATCACCTGATCTCTTTTGTTGTTAGATGTAAGTTTAATGACAATTATTATTGAATGTTTGTTTGCCAATAATATGACTAGTGCCTAGAAAATTTTGGGTTTTGTTCTCTATACCACTGGGTACATTGTCCAAATTAGCAATCAGATTCTTTTACTGAAATTCTCTGATCAAGTTTTCAAATAGTTACTTAAGTAGAATACATGCCCTGTGGTTTAAACAGAATCTCATAGAAGTTGCAGCTGACTGTTTAGTCCATTTGGCAGAATGGTGAGTCATACTTCACTAGCCAATTCGCAGACCAGCTGTTGATTTATTTAGTTACTTGAGCCAAGACCAAGCACCAGAATAGAATAGAGCACCTTGGCTCTAACACCTTTTTATCTTTTCCTAAAAAAATCTAGATGTAAATTTCTATCCCTCCCCTTGGTGTACTGTTGTAGAGAGAAAAATTACATGCCTGAAACAATCTGAGAAGAAAAGAACAAATTGTGATATAGGTAGTAAATCTTTTTAGAGAAATTAGAACTTAATGTAGACATTAAAAATATAATTGAATGGTGAAGGACAAAGTGGTGGAGGTGTTTCAGAGTAAGGAGAATTAACTTTGGATAAAATGGGGCCTAATTATGGATAGCAGTGAGTGAAAATCAGACACAAGATGCCCTATGTGGCTGTTGAATATTCCTGAAAGGAAATGAGTCTGGTGGTATTATGAGTCTAGGAAGAGAGGAGAGATTAAGGTGTTGTAGAAATCTAGGAATGCGGCAATAGAAATCTGGACAAGGTTACTGGCAGTGAAAGTGCAAAGAGAAGGTAAATTTGAGAGCCATGCTGGAAAAAGAAACTGTTGAACTAGGTAATACTAAATATAATGGTGTTAAGTGGAAGAAGAGTAAAAATAAATTTCTAAGAAATTCCATAGAAATGCGGTACTCACATCCCAATTTGGGGAGAAATGTTAAGTTAATTATAGGTATAGTGAATTTGAGGTGTGATGAGGAATAGCCAACTTGAGATTTTAGGCTATTAGTGGACTGAAAAGTGGGTGGAATGTGTGGACCAAAAGTGTGTTTCCCGTACACATCCAACTGTACTCAAGGTACAGTTGGTCCTAAAAATACCACATGATAACTGTAAAGCCAAGAACATAAGTTCTCATAGCTTCTAGATACAAATGAAAACTCTTTAAAATCAAATAAAATTTTTCCCCATTAGCTTTATTTCAACTGAAGGGACTAGGGTTAGTTAAATAGATGAAATTCAAAAATTACATCCAAACTAAAGAAACTAAAGTTCTTCTTTCATACTATTAAATAAGAAAGTGAAATCCAAGTTGCCTTACATAGCTAGTAAGATGCAGAACAGGGCAAGAACTTAGATTCTTTCATAAAGAATAACATCTTAGTATGAATAGATATCATGGCAGAATAATGTCACATCAAGGAGAATTATGTTCTTAAATATTTTATTGAATTAAGTAACTATTTAACATATAGTTTAATTTCATAACATTTGAAGTAAATCTACCACTATGTAATCGAATGTTTCATGTTTTCTTTTAGTGAAACATTTAGCTGGATTTGCTGTACCAAATGTTTATGACTTTCTCTCTTGGAATGGCTCTTTGTGTATATAGTAACCATATGGAGTAAAGTAGAAAAAAAACTTGGCAAAGGAGTATTTTTCCTGTAATTGAATTAGAAATTGTCTTAAGATATAATATGTTACAGTAATAAAGATAATATAATTAGAGAAATAATAGTCTAGTATAGAGATGGACTGTTATTTGGGTTTCACTGAAGACGCCTACAGCAAATACTATTTTCTGCTCTTTGTTCTCTCTCATGTACATTTCATTTTTGCTTCTTAATTCCTCTTTTTATGAGAAAATCTAAGATGTATAGAACAGTGAATAAAATGTAAAGGTACAGTTCAGTGGGAAATTAAAAGGCATATTCAACCACCTAGATTAAGAAATAGAACGTTGCCAGTATACCACAGGCCTGCTATGTGCCCCTTTCCAGTCAAACCCCACCTGTCTCTATCCTATCCAATTCCCCAGAAGCAACCATATTCTTATTTTGGTAATAATACTTTTTCTTTCTCTCTAAAGTTTACCATTTATGTATGTATCCCTAAATGACATAGTTTACTTTTGCCTCTTTTGCACACATATATACAGACATATGTCTTTTGCGTTTGACTTATTTTTGTGCTATTCATCCATGTGATGTGTGTGTGTGATGTTTTCATTTCTCCAATCAATTCTATACACACTATTCCACCATATAAATACACCATAACGTGTATTCTGCTGTTTCAAAATATTGAAAAACTCAGCTATAACCATATTTTTCTTGGTGTTCATCGGCACCAGTATCTCAAGGTTTATAATTAGGAGTAGAATTGCTGGATAATAGGAAATTCATATCTTCCAATTCACTGGATAATACCAAACTGTTTCCTGAAGTGGTTAAACCAATGTATATTCACCCAACAGGATATGAGCATTCTTGTATTTCACATTCTCACCATCACTTGATATTGACAAACTTAAAATATTTTGGTCAGGAGAATGGTGCCTCTTATAGTTTTATTAAGGAAAGTGAGCCTCTTTTTATATTTGGATTTCTTCTTGTGAAGTGCCTATTAAAGTCTTTTACCCATTTTTCTACTTGGTTATCTGTTCTTTTCTTACTGATTTTTAGAGTTCTTTATACTTTCTGGATATTAGTCTTTTAGTCTCTTAATTTTATGTGTTGAGAATTTTGTTTCCTATCCTGTGTTTTTGATGAATAGAGTAGTTCTTACTTTTAATGTAATATATAATTCTTTTCCCTTACAGGTCATGCTTTTTTTTTTTTTTTTTAAATTCCTGTAGAGATTTGCAGATCTTTTCTTAGATTTGTCCTAGGTACTTAATAGCATTGATGCTATTGCAAATGGTTTATATTTTTTACATTTCATTTTCTGTTTGTTGCTGACTTATGAGGCCACAATAGATTATTTTACATAGCGATTTGTATCTACCCACCTTTCCAAATTCTTATTAATTCTAATCATTTTTTTGGTAGATCGTTTTGGATTTTTTTTTTTTTTGAAATATACAGTTATTTCATCCAGGAATAATGATAACTGTTTCTTTCTAATCTATAGAGATAAAGTTAGTCAGTGCCTTATTTTCTCCTCCTCCTCCCCCCAACCCCGGAGTTTATTTAAACTAAGAGAGAGGGTCATGATGTGTTCATGCAACACATACTTGGTTCTTTAAATAACAGTTGTGACAAATAACAGAATTAAGGAATGCTGCACCTGTGATCCATATGAAACATCAACATTTTGGATTGTACATAATTTAAAGAAATGTCACTTTTTGAAATACTGTTGTAACCAATACATAGAGGTATGCCTTATGTAATCACAGGAATGAAGTTTAGAAAAGAAAGAAAAAATCACACTGGAACTACTCAATTTTCTTCAAAATCACTGAGCAAGAAAAGCAACACTGAACTGCCATACTGATTTTACACAACTTCTGTACAATGCTTTGACTTAAATCCAAGAGCAAAAGTTAAGACACTTCTCTATTTTTAGTACACAACTGCATAGTAAACTTAGAAGATGACTTTTCCCCTGGATTTTGCTTTGGAGTGACTTTTTAAATTTTTTATTTAAAAAAGGGCAGATTTGGCACTTTTATACTGATGTTACCAAAGTTAATATTTCTTGGAATCCCAGGAAGATTCATATTCTTTACAGCTGATACAGCTCGGGCTGGAGCTCCCGCTAAGCCAGCTTCAGATTTCTCCAGTTAATTTTGTGCATCAGTCTGTGTAACAATCTCATTCATGTTGGTCTTCAATACCATTCCCTGGGGCCATTACCATTTCTGCAAGAATATTGTGAACCTTATCTACGTGGAAAATTAAATCCAGTACACAGACATTTTCAAAACAATTGTCTAATGTTTCCACAAATACTTGAATTAGATCTGAAATGCCCAGTTCACTTTCTGAAGAATCCACACAGAAAACAAAATATAACATTGCATAATGTCTGTGAATCAGTTTGTTATCAGAACCTCCAATTAATAATCCCCCTTCTAGGAAATTACATTTTCATTTCTCAAATACCAAGTAGAATGTCTCCCTGATGATTTGCTGTTACGTATCTTCACTGTAAGGCTGGTAGAACTTGGAGAGTCATGGTTTCCCATAGCTGTCGAAGGTAAGGACCACTTTAGTCATGGCTGAGCTGGGTGACCAGGTTGGCACTAGGGCATGGCAGGGTTGCCTTTTATTTCTTAACTTGCCTTATTCTGCTGACTAGGACCTCTATCACAATGTAGAATAGAATTGGTGATGATAAGCATTCTTGTCTCATTGCAATCTCAGCATTTTATCAAGGATGAAGTTAGCTGTCATTTTTTGGAAATGCTCTTTATCAAGTTAAGCAAAGTTTACTTTTAAATAAATAAACCTCTACTTTGCTAAAAATTTTCATCACAAATGGATGTTGAGTTTTATGAAATGCTTATCATATTTTTTGTTCTGTAACTATCAGTATGTTAAAATCACACTAATTGATTTTCTAATATTAACGCAACCTTGTATTCCTAGGCTATATCTGACTTGATCATTTATATATACTGTTGGAGTCAGCTTGCTAACATTTTATTTTTGAAAGTTATATTTATATCCATTGGCCCTATATCCTTTCTTCTCATTGTGTCCTTGCTAAGCTTTGGTATTAGGTTTTATTAGCCTAATAAAATAAGTTAGGGAACGTTTCTCTCTCTAATCTCTGAAAAAGCTTGTGTAAGATTGGAATTTTTTGTTTTTCCTTAAATGATAGAAGTCACCAATAAAGCCATCTAGGCCTAGGATTTTCTCATTGGAAAGAATTTGACTACTGATACTTTTATTTCCTATGGACTCTTGTTTTCACTCATGATGTCTTCTGTATGCTATAGTTCACTGTGCCTTCTGCTTATTATCTTTAAAACTATGTGTGAGTATTCTTTGAAGCCAAGAATGAAGGTGTCTTCCTTCAGCGAGGGTTTATGTTTCCTTCTTTTTATTTTTAAAATTTTTTAATCACAATTGACATTCATTGTTACTTTATATTAGTTTCAGGTATACAGCACAGTGATTAGACATTTATATAATTTATGAAGTGATCCCCCTGATTAGTCTAGTACCCACTGTATATATATTACTTGGCCATAAAAAAGAATGAAATCTTACCATTTACGACAACATGGATGAACCTGTAAGATATTATGCTAAGTGAAATAAGTCAGACAGAGAAAGACAAATACCATATAATCTCACTTACATGTGGAATCTAAAGAACAAAATATGTGAACAAATGAGACAGAAACAGACTCATACAGAGAACAAACTGATGGTTGCCAGATGGGAGGGGTGTTGGGGGGCTGGGTGAAAAAGTGAAGGGATGAAGAATTACAAATGGGTAGTTAGAAAACAATCATGGAAATATAAAGTACAGCATAAGGAATTTTATTTTTTTGATGTAATTGTAAGTGGGATTATTAATTTCTCTTTCTGATAGTTCATTATTGGTGTATTAAATTGCAGCTGATTTCTGGATATTAATTTTGTAGCCTGCTACTCTCCTGAATTCATTTAATCAGTTCTAATAGCCTTTTGGTGGAATCTTTAGGGTTCTCTATATATAGTAGCATGTCATCTGCAAATATTGACAGTTTAACTTCTTCCAGTTTGGATGCCTTTTATTTCTCCTCTCCTCCCCTCCCCTCCCCTGCCCTCCCCTCCCCTCCCCTCCCCTCTCCTTTCCTCTCCTTTCTTTCTTTTTTTGGTCTGAAAGTGGTGAAAGTGAACATCCTTGTCTTGTTCCTGATTTTAAGGAAAACACTTTAAGCTTTTCACCATTGAGTATGATGTTAGCTGTGGGTTTATCATATATGGACTTTATTATGTAGAGATATGTTCCCTCTATTCTCACTTTGCTGAGAGTTTTCCATAAATGGATGATGAATTTTGTCAAACTCTTTTTCTGCATCTATTGATAGAGTCATAGGATTTTTATCCTTCATTTTTTTGTGTGGTATATCATATTATTTAATTTGTGGATATTGAACCAAATTTGCATCCTAGGAAAAATCCCACTTGATCATGGTATGATCTTTTTAACATATTGCTGAATTCAGTTTGCTAATATTTTGTTGAGGATTTTTACATCTGTGTTCATCAGGGATATCAGTCTATAATTTTCTTCTTTTGTAATGTGTTTGGTTTTGGAATCAAGGTAATGGTGACCTTGTAAAATGAGCTTGAGAGCCTTCCCTCCTCTTGAGTTTTTTGGAATAGTTTGAGGAAGATAGGTGTTAATTCTTCCTTGTTTGGTAAAATTCACCTGTGAAGCCGTTCGATCCGGGACTTTTGTTTTTTGGGGGACTTTGAATTCTAATTCTATTTCATTCGTAGTTATTAGTCTGTTCAGATTTTCTGTTTCTTCTTGACTCAGCCTTGGGAGATTATATGTTTCTAGGAATTTATCCATTTTCTACAGATTATCCAGTCCATTAACAAATAATTGTTCATGGTATTTTCTTATAATCCTTTGTATTTCTGTGGTGTTGGTTGTCATTTCTCCTTTTTCTGATTTTTTTCCTTGATGAATCTGGTTAAAGTTTGTCCATTTTGTTTATCTTATCAAAGAACCAGCTCTTGGTTTCATTGATCTTTGGACTGTTTCTTTAGCCTCCATTTATTTCTGTTCTGATCTTTTGTTATTTCCCTCCTTCTTTCTCACTGTGTGCTTTTTCTAGTTCTTTTAAGTGTAAGGTTAGATTGTTTATTTGAGATTTTTCTTGTTTCTTGTGGTATGCCTGTATTGCTATGAATTTCCTTCTTAGGACTGCTTTTGCTATGTCCCATAGATTTGGGGTTGTTGTGTTTTCATTTTCATTTGTCTTCGAGGTATCTTTTGATTTCTTCCTTGATCTCGTTAACACATTTATTGTTAGTAGCATGTTATTTAGCCTCAATGTTTATGTGTTTTTCAGTTTTTTCTTGTAATTGATTTCTAGCTTCATACCATTGTGATTGAAGAAGATGCTTGATATGATTTCAGTCTTCTTAAATTTCTTGAGACTTCTTTTGTGGCCTAACATGTGGTCTGTGCACCTGAAAATTTAGAATGTATATTCTGTTTTGGGGTGAAATGCTCTGAAAACATCAATGAAATCCATTTGGTCTCATGTGTCATTTAAGAACATTGTTTCCTTGCTGATTTTCTGTGTGGAAGATTTTATGCATTGATGTCAATGGGGTCTTAAAGTCTCTTACTGTGACTATACTGTCAACCTCTCCCTTTATGTTGGTCAATCTTCACTTTATATATTTAGGTGCTCCTGTGTTGGGTTCATAAATGTTTACAACAGCTATATCCTCTTGTTCGATGGATCTCTTTATCATTATGAAATGTCCTCATTTGTCTTTTAATAATAGTCTTTGTTTTAAAATCTATTTTGTTTGGTGTAAGTATTGCTACCCCAGCTTTTCTTTTTTTTTTTTCATTTTTATTTGCATGGAGTATCTTTTCTATCCCTTTACTTTCAGTCCCAGTGTGTCTTTTGATTTGAAGTGGGTCTTTTGTAGACAGCATATGCATGGGTCTTACTTTCTTATTTATTCAGCTACCTTACATCTTTTGATTGGAGTATTTAATCCATTTATATTTAAAGTGATTATTCATACATATGTTTCATAGGGATTGCCATTTTATTATTCATACTTATGTTCTTTTTTTTTCCCCTTCTTCATAAAGTGCCTTTAACATTTCTTGAAATACTGGTTTGGTGGTGATGAACACCTTCAGCTTTTTCTTGTCTGGGAAGCTTTTTATTTCTCCTTCAATTTTAAATAATAGCCTTGGTTGTAGGTCCTTGCTTTTCATCACTTTGAATATTTCATGCCAGTCCCTTCTGGCCTGCAAAGTTTCTGTTGAGAAATCAGCTGACAGTGTTATAGGAGCTCCCTTGTAGGTAAGTAACTGCCTTTCTCTTGATGCTTTTAAGATTCTGTGACAACACGTAATAATATAGAGATGTTTAATGCTTTAGTCCCTATTCCAGCAGTTCATAAATCACGTTCCCTGGAATTCTAGTATGCTACAAGATATTAAGAAGTATTCTACAAATACAGGTTTCAGTTAAAATACTCCTGCTGTTTGGTTCCCTAGGGCAACCATGGAACTGGACTAGGCTCTCAGTTCCAGTATTCTTGAGGCCTAGCTCCACTTGTTTTACTAATTTTGTTTTGGATTTTAGTGAGAATTCTTATTTCCCTTATCATTATATTCATATTTAAAACCAGTACTCCGCCCTAACCACACATACCTACATTTGCCAACCTGAGAAGAGACTGATACATAAGGAAAGAGTTGAATTCATAAGAGATTGATATGTAAGAGTTGAATTCATATCAGAGTGCTACTTTTTTATTAACAAGTAGAAAATTTTTATAACAATGAAATACCCACTGCTCCTACCACTGCTTTTTCTCTTCTCTTTTTTATTCTATTTTGGAAATTAATCTTCTTAGCTCAGCTGCACTAGAATTGTTCATGTTATATGGCATCACATAATCTATTTCTATTGGTTATCCTATAAATAGTATTGCTATCCAAAAGAATGCACATTACTTATTACTGGTACTCTTTTGTAAAGGGTGTTTCCTACTTTCCAGTGCAGTGTTACTACTCATCCCCAATACCATTTGAGAAAATCAGGCTGGCTTTAGTGGAGATCTCTGTTTGTTATTCCTTTCTCCATTGATTG
>NW_011888847.1:2301560-2304532 GCF_000151845.1 Pteropus vampyrus | reverse complement strand
TTTACAACAGCTATATCCTCTTGTTCGATGGATCTCTTTATCATTATGAAATGTCCTCATTTGTCTTTTAATAATAGTCTTTGTTTTAAAATCTATTTTGTTTGGTGTAAGTATTGCTACCCCAGCTTTTCTTTTTTTTTTTTCATTTTTATTTGCATGGAGTATCTTTTCTATCCCTTTACTTTCAGTCCCAGTGTGTCTTTTGATTTGAAGTGGGTCTTTTGTAGACAGCATATGCATGGGTCTTACTTTCTTATTTATTCAGCTACCTTACATCTTTTGATTGGAGTATTTAATCCATTTATATTTAAAGTGATTATTCATACATATGTTTCATAGGGATTGCCATTTTATTATTCATACTTATGTTCTTTTTTTTTCCCCTTCTTCATAAAGTGCCTTTAACATTTCTTGAAATACTGGTTTGGTGGTGATGAACACCTTCAGCTTTTTCTTGTCTGGGAAGCTTTTTATTTCTCCTTCAATTTTAAATAATAGCCTTGGTTGTAGGTCCTTGCTTTTCATCACTTTGAATATTTCATGCCAGTCCCTTCTGGCCTGCAAAGTTTCTGTTGAGAAATCAGCTGACAGTGTTATAGGAGCTCCCTTGTAGGTAAGTAACTGCCTTTCTCTTGATGCTTTTAAGATTCTGTGACAACACGTAATAATATAGAGATGTTTAATGCTTTAGTCCCTATTCCAGCAGTTCATAAATCACGTTCCCTGGAATTCTAGTATGCTACAAGATATTAAGAAGTATTCTACAAATACAGGTTTCAGTTAAAATACTCCTGCTGTTTGGTTCCCTAGGGCAACCATGGAACTGGACTAGGCTCTCAGTTCCAGTATTCTTGAGGCCTAGCTCCACTTGTTTTACTAATTTTGTTTTGGATTTTAGTGAGAATTCTTATTTCCCTTATCATTATATTCATATTTAAAACCAGTACTCCGCCCTAACCACACATACCTACATTTGCCAACCTGAGAAGAGACTGATACATAAGGAAAGAGTTGAATTCATAAGAGATTGATATGTAAGAGTTGAATTCATATCAGAGTGCTACTTTTTTATTAACAAGTAGAAAATTTTTATAACAATGAAATACCCACTGCTCCTACCACTGCTTTTTCTCTTCTCTTTTTTATTCTATTTTGGAAATTAATCTTCTTAGCTCAGCTGCACTAGAATTGTTCATGTTATATGGCATCACATAATCTATTTCTATTGGTTATCCTATAAATAGTATTGCTATCCAAAAGAATGCACATTACTTATTACTGGTACTCTTTTGTAAAGGGTGTTTCCTACTTTCCAGTGCAGTGTTACTACTCATCCCCAATACCATTTGAGAAAATCAGGCTGGCTTTAGTGGAGATCTCTGTTTGTTATTCCTTTCTCCATTGATTGTGTTCGTCTGCCCTTCTAACCCCTCATTTCTTTGTGTGTCTTTTCCTTTCACACTGTTCTCCTACCTTTTCTTAAAAAGTTTTTTTTTTTAATACTTTAATTCTTCTGCATTTTACACTTAATTTGAGGTATATAATATGAAATTAGACCTTTTCAAGATCTACTTCCTTTTAAAATAGCGTTTTTTTCCCCATTAGGAAATTAATAATTTGAATGTAATGTTTTGGAAAACAGGGGAAAAAAAGAAAAAAGAAAATTACAATAATCAAGAACCACCCAAGATAACCACAGTGTATTTCCTACCCATAATCTTTTTATTAAAATACACGTTTGTATGTGTATGTGTGTTGAAGTCAGTTTACAAATACTGTTTTATAACCATATTCATTTGGTATCATGAACATTTCCAGAAAATTAAATGCTTACAGAAACATGGTTTTTAATGTCTTTCTATTACTTCAGCATCTGAAAGTACTATAATTTATTTAACCAGTCCTCTATAAACTGAACAATGCAGTCATTGCCAGTTTTTTGCTGCTGTAACTAATGCTATATAAATCTTTGTGTCCTTATCTGACTATTTTTTTTTGTAATAAATTTCTAATTGTAAAGTCTTGAGTCAAAAGGTATATATCTTTTTAAAGCTTGGGTATGTAATATAAAATTTCCCTCTTGAAATGCCACATGGATTTATGTTCTTACATTAATATGTTAGTTTCCCAATACCCATGCTTAGATATTACCATTAAATTAAAATGTGAAAGAAAAAAAACTTTATCAAGTTAATAAGTGAAAAATCTTATATCACATTTTATTTCGATATCTTTTATAAATTCCAAGAATGACCTTTTTTCATATATTTATTGGCCAAGTATATATTGATTTTGTGACTTTTCTGGACATGTCTTTTGCTATTTTTCTATTGAGGTGTTGTATTTTATCTTTTTCTTACAAATATAGTAACACTTTGTCACATATTGAACTTGCTCTGTCCAGCTTATAATTTTGTTTATGGCATATTTTTTCACATGTGAAAGTTTAAAATTTTATGTCATTAAGTATTTTGATTTCCTTTGGTTTCTTCAGTATTTTGCTTAAATTGGCTTTCCCTTCTCTTCTTTGAGAGGTCATATGGTTTCTTATAATTTACTACTATTTTTATGATAGGTTTATCCAGTTTTACAGCCCATTGAAATTCTCACCCATTCCTCTATGGGAACATTCGACATTACTAGATTTTAGACTCAGAAGTACAGAGTTTTCAAGTTTCAGAAAACTTGATTGTTAACTTTTTTTATTTTAATTCCCATCTACTTCCAAAAAGAAGAAGGGGGAAAAAAAAAGATGATTGACCATAAACCCACACTTGAACATATATAAGGGAGTGGGAGGGGAATTTCCAGGTCTATCAGAAATTTATAAACTAAGGCTTTCCATTTGGATTTCCTGTTGGTAACAGCAGAAAATAAGTGAGTTATATGTTTTTCATTGTCTGCTTAAAGGAAGCATATCACTTTTTAAAGAGAGAAATCTTGGCAATAAAGTCAAAGAAAAATTTTTATGT
>NW_011888847.1:2263301-2301510 GCF_000151845.1 Pteropus vampyrus | reverse complement strand
AATTCCAAGAATGACCTTTTTTCATATATTTATTGGCCAAGTATATATTGATTTTGTGACTTTTCTGGACATGTCTTTTGCTATTTTTCTATTGAGGTGTTGTATTTTATCTTTTTCTTACAAATATAGTAACACTTTGTCACATATTGAACTTGCTCTGTCCAGCTTATAATTTTGTTTATGGCATATTTTTTCACATGTGAAAGTTTAAAATTTTATGTCATTAAGTATTTTGATTTCCTTTGGTTTCTTCAGTATTTTGCTTAAATTGGCTTTCCCTTCTCTTCTTTGAGAGGTCATATGGTTTCTTATAATTTACTACTATTTTTATGATAGGTTTATCCAGTTTTACAGCCCATTGAAATTCTCACCCATTCCTCTATGGGAACATTCGACATTACTAGATTTTAGACTCAGAAGTACAGAGTTTTCAAGTTTCAGAAAACTTGACTGTTAACTTTTTTTATTTTAATTCCCATCTACTTCCAAAAAGAAGAAGGGGAAAAAAAAAGATGATTGACCATAAACCCACACTTGAACATATATAAGGGAGTGGGAGGGGAATTTCCAGGTCTATCAGAAATTTATAAACTAAGGCTTTCCATTTGGATTTCCTGTTGGTAACAGCAGAAAATAAGTGAGTTATATGTTTTTCATTGTCTGCTTAAAGGAAGCATATCACTTTTTAAAGAGAGAAATCTTGGCAATAAAGTCAAAGAAAAATTTTTATGTAGGTCTTTATATGAGGAATGATGTCTTTGATACCATTTTTATAGAACATGGAATGATACAAGGCCTTTTATAAACTCAATAAAATCAGATTTTGGTTTATATATGTTTATGATTTTTCTAGTTAGAAATAGCAATTGTAGAATGGTTCATCCACCTTAGATCCAAGTGTTTAACCAGAAAGTTTGATATTATAAAAACTAGAGTCTACTGTTATTTGACAAGGTGGAGAATTATATAAGTGGGTTTCCAGAATTACCCACAAGCAATAACAGACTATATTTACCTGCAACACTTCAAACAATTGCAATGTATCTGTTTAAGTATCTTACTTCATTTCAGATCTGACAGAATGTCTAAGAATTTTTTGTTTTCATGAAATACTGCTTTCTTCATTATCAGAGAATATTGAGAATTAACTATACTTTAAACTGCTCAGTTCATCTTTGAAGCTATTTAAACTTACTTTATCTGTAAAAGAACCCTCATTTTTAAGCTGTATTCTTTGGAAGTAAGCTGTGGAGGAAGTATTTCTAGCGGGAGACAGGAAGGGGAAAGTTTGTGTTGACTGACAGAACATTATTGCTTTTACTAGTATTTTTTTAGCTTGCATTAAACTTGTAGCTTTTACATTGAACATTAAGTTAGCACCCGACTGAAACATGACTAGCTTTATAGTATAAGACTATCTAGATAACTCAGTGTGTTGGACATTGTGATTATACTTTAGCTTAATTGGACAGTAGTATGATTAGAAATCTGAGTTGTAACTGTTGTGCTACTGATAGAACTTTAACTTGAGTCTGTTTGTGGAATGCTATGAGTATAGCATTAAAAATATTCTAATATTAAAAAAGTCTGATATTAAAAAAAATCACAGATCTTTAAGGTTAGTCTATTCTGTTGGTTGTAGAGGAAGGACTACCTGGGCTGGCTAGAGACAGAGCGTTGCTTACCCTCTTTAATATCACCTCACAAATTACTTTTGGTTGTTTATTTACATTTTTAACTATTTGAAATATTAATTTTTTTCTAAGAGTTTTTTGGTTTTGCCTTCAGAAGGATTGAAGAGTGACCAGAATTCTCCCTTTTTAGAGAAAAACTTTTTATACACATAAAACAATCATTCGTTCATCTTTTTTCTCCAGGTGACACAATTTCAGCTATGTTATTTTTATATTCCTACATTATAATAATGAGGACAGTAATTTGTTGCTTTTTTGTCCTAGGTTCTTAAAGTGTGGAGGAAGTAGCCAGACATAGTGTCTCTTGGCTTTTTCTAAGGTGCTTGAAATCTTGGGGTCAATATTATGGAAGATGTTCTAGAGGGGAGTGAGAGCGGAAGAAGATAGCCTACTGAGGCAGCTGTTAAAACTAATATGTATGTGCAGATGATGTTGAAGACTGAACTTGAGAGAGGAGCTGTGGAGATGGAGAGGAGGAGTGGACCTGATATGCCTGCAGAGCATCTGGGCTGTAGACCACATTCTTACAGTTCACACTCCCTAGGGGAAGTATAAAGGCAGTGGTAACTCTAGGATATCTAGCATATTTTGTCCCCTGCCATTTAAATCTCATTTTGGAGCATATAGAAGTTAGGACTTGTGCTGAAGGAATTATTTTAAAGAAATATCCTATTAGTCTCTTTCCTTGCCCTTTAAGGTCACATTCTTTGTTACATTTTTAAAAATTTCAGTTTCCTCGTGTTTGTTGTTAGTATATAGATATGATTTGATTTTTGTGTTGATCTTGTATCCTGTGACCCTATGAACTTAGTTTTTGTTCTAGGATTTTTTTAATTAAGATTCCTTAGAGCTTTCAATGTGGACAATCATGTCATCTGAAAATGGAGAGTTTATTTCTTCCTTTTCAATTAATCTATATTTATTTCTTTTTCTTGCCTTATTGTGCTGACTGTCACTTCTCTTTTGACCCTAACCTTTTGCTATGGCCACCAGTGATAAGAAAACGTAGTAGTTAGACGGATTGATGTCCACCTGGAACATTTGCCTGGATTGGTGCTTTCCTTGTGCAAAGATTTTTAAATTACTGATTCTGAGTCTTTTAAGTGTTATGGGCTATTGATTTTTAATTTCTTCTTTAGTCAGTTTTGGAAATTTATATTTTGCTAAAATTCTATCCATTTCTTCTAAGTTTTTTAATTTATTGGCATAAAGTTCGTAATGGTCTCATCCTTTAAATCTTTGTTTTATATCTGTTTGTTCCCTTTTTTAATATCTTGAAGTATGTATTCATATAGTTTATAATCCCAGGCTATTATGCTTTCTAAGGTTTTTTGGTCTTGTTCTGGTAAGTGTACTTGTTCATAGCACTTCTGTCTAACTGCCCACCTCCTCGCCTTTTCTAATTTGCAGTTTCTAAGCTGCTATGCCCTTGGTGTCCAGAGAATAAAGTTTGCTTGGAGTAAATATGCATAGAGCAAGGGCTTTAAGTATTACCATCTGAGATCTTGAACTTTATTATAATGTCTTTTTTTTATGTAGTATCAGTAAATGTTGAAATGAATATATTTTATCACCTTTTCAACTTGTTTCTCAACTTTTGATTGATGAGGTTTTATTTCAGTTTTGTTAACAAGCTCGAGGTTTTTCTAATTTTTCTAATTTCTAATTTTCCTAATTTTTTAAAAATAAAATTGTATGTTATATGGTAGTACATAACACAAGACAAGTGTACTATTTGGAGTTCCTAGTCTATAATTTTGGCCAAAATGCTTCTCTTGGCATTAGTTTTCTTAAACGGTTAAAAGGTATTCTTATTTGCCTTTTCTTCTCCCAATATCCCTCCCAGATATCCTTCTAAAGAATAAATTAATTTTGAGATGTTTAAACTTTCTTTTTTCTTATACTGGTAGAAAATCTAGATCAAAAACAAGGAAAGTTGTCCTGATTATGTTTCCTTCCTTCCTTCCCTCTCTCTTCCCTTCTTCCCTTCCCTCTCTCCCTTCCTTTCTTCCTTTTTACAAATCATCAGATTATTTGAAGACCCTCAGTTTTCTTTAGGCCTAAAATTTGGCATATGAGATTAGTATCCTTTAGTTTGTAAAAGGATGATACATGTATTTAAGTATTTTTAGATAAAAAGTAAGAAAAACATATTGTAATAAACATAATTTTCTTTTAGTCTTTAGAGTCTTTGTATTAATTACAATACTAGACTGCTGGAGTTATAAAATGGTTATCCTTCCTAGAGAAGGAAATGGTCCAAATTACAACAGCTCACCTACCATTGATAACTGAATATTCTTTGTAAATTATTAGCAGGATCACAGTGAGCTCATTGTTAGGCAGTTCCCCAAATTAGAGATTCTTTTCTGGATTAAGGCTAGCCAGGGTAGTAGCTTGATCCACTAACTTCCTCAACTGAGAGTTGTGTTGTTTTGTTGTTATTTGTAGCTGCTTTTTGGTGTTGAGGGAGATTTGTGGGAGGGTTTGATGCCCTGTATTCTACAAAGCATGATCCATAGAGGCAGTGCCTACAGTACTAATCATATACAGTTGCAGTGCTTAGTAAAGTTGCTTGATTTGCCTAACTGAAGTAGCCTCCCTTGAGGTGGGAGATAAAGGCAGGTCTCACTCACCAGTAATCTCTCCCTAGACATAAAACAGCTTTGCTTTTTTCTACTAGCACCCTTTCCTGCCTTGAATTGGTTGTAAAACAGAAGCTACCATTTTTGAGCCACTATTATATACTCAGCTGTACTTACCTTAAGTCATGTTGTCCTCTTAAAAAACTCTTGTAAAAGGGATGATTTGTCCTGTTTTTAGATGGAATGGCTGAGACTTAGATTTCACACAGCTAATGAGTGCTTGAATTTGACTAGGGTTCTCTGAAGCCAAAGCACATGTTCTTTGTGTTCCAAGCCAGTCTGCCAGTAATTCCGGCCAGATAAGAAACGTTTCAGTGAATGGTATATTTGTTAATATATTACAAAAAATACTTGCTCCATAGAAAATGAAGCGTAACTTATTAGGATTTTATGCTTCTCTAGTGTGCAATATCTATATGGTAAAATTTAAATTGTGACAGTGTTTTATATACTGAAAAGGAATTTTGAAGCAGAAAAAAAAAAAAAATGAAGCAAGGACTATGTTCCCAGGCCTTGCCCAGTACTATACAGATTAGCTATGCTTAGTTTAGGTTGCAGATGAGCCGTAGCTTCAAATGCTAAGGAACATTGAAATCCCCATAGTGTCTCCTAGGAAGGTTATTAATATAACCTTCAGTCTGGCAGATATTGTACATAGGATAATATTGACATTTGTAGCATGACCCAGAAGAAAGGAAAGAGAGAATTATTTTTTTCTTTAAATGCCAGTTTATTATTTTTTTCATACTATATATACATAATTTTTTAACATTTTATTTTTTTTATTTTCTCCCTCTCCCCTCCCTCCTCCAAGAGAAAATTATTTTTAAAAGAAAGAAAAACTAAAGCTTTATGCTAGATAATACTGATAACGTTTTAAAAACCGCCGTTGAGTGTCTCCTATAAGCCAAAAGCTTTATAGATACGGTTTTTAATCCCCATATCTAACCCATGAGCATAGGTATTGTTAATTTTACCAAGAGACCAATTTAGGTTTAGAAATGTGAAGGAATACATTCAAGTTTACAGTATTCTTAACTGGTAAAGCTGGAATTCAACCTGCTCTCTTCCCACCACCCCCACTGACTGTCTCTTGCTTGTGCCCTAAGCAAAGCGCAGGCAGTGTCTCTGCAAGTGATTTGGGTTTAAGAATGGTATTTTGACAGCCTGGAACACCCTCATACATGACACTATGTGAGTAAAATTTAAGAAACATGCAAATTTTAGATGCTTGTTTTTTATTAGAACAAGAAACAGCCCTTAAATCGTCATTTTGGGGGGGATATTATATAAGACTGTGACTTAATTTGATTTTATGTTCTCTTTTTTCTTTTTAAAAATGGACTGCTATATTTTTCTTGATATGCAGAAATAAATATAAGAACTTCTTAAACTTCATCTCTTGAATTAGACATGTAGTTTCAAACACATTCTCAGCTGATCATGTAATTAAAAGTAATAGTCTAGAAAAGAAGTAGAACTTAGTAATGCCATCCACTAGTTATAGTAATAACAGAACATTTCTAAGTGGTGTTCAAGCCTACACAAAGGGCGATGACTTTCATATAACAGATAGGCATGGAGTGTAAACATCAAAACATTCACAGTAGGCCTGTGAATAAAGCTTTTGCCTTGGATTCTTTTGGTCAGAATATTATTTCACACATTACAATAAAATGGAACAAGCCACTAATTTTTTTTTTGAGTGTGGCATGTGCTATCTTTGTCAGATTTTAATATCAGTTTCATCATTTTTATGCTCTACAATAATTGAAAAAAATATAGAAATGATGTATTGCTTGAGGTTTTAAAGAGCTTATTAATGACACTACTCAGACCTAGAGTTGTTCATATACAGTCCCAAAATTGACTCGAGAAGAGGTAGAAAACCTGAATAGATTAATAATGAAGAAACTTAAGTCCAGGTTATTATTAATCTTTCAGTTGTATCAGTTTCTATATCTATAAAATTGAGATGATTTTTACTCATAGAGTTGTTGGGAAAAGTCAAATGCTTATATTAGTGCCTGGCACATGGTTAGCATTCAGTAATGTAAATTGTCATCACAGCCATCATTATCATCATTATTCTTCTCTTTTTTCAGCCTCCCATAGATTTTTCTGTTTTATTGGTTTCTTCAGGTACTCTTGAATTTATTTATCAATTTTAAAAATATAACTGCCAGAGATTTTCTTTTACTAGTCTGATCTTATCTCTGATATAGCTAACTAAAAAAAGAAAAAAAACAATACTGTTCAAAAAATGACAAAGGAATATAGTCACAGACATGAAAGAGACTTTTTAAAATTATACGAGAAGATTACATACAGCTTTTTTCATAAAAGCGAATGCACAGAAAGATGTTCACCAAAAACAGTAACAGGGTTTATCTCTGGAAGGTGAGATTTCAGCCAAGGGTTAGACTTTTTTTGGTATGTTTATGTAATGTTTTACTTTTCATATAATATGTGTGTATTTTATTTTTATAGGAAATAGTTTGTCATTTTTTCACTGTTATGCTCTAGGAACCGACCATCCACATACCTTTGTCATTATGCACTCAAGATTATCTTCTTAAGAGTATTGTTTCCCTAAATTGTTCCATGGAATAAACATTAGTAAATGTAATATCATTTATGATATACTACATCAGAGGTTAGCAAACTATGGCCCATATGTCAAATCTGGCTTGCCACCATTATTAGCTCAGAGGTTTTTGTGTAACCTCTGAGCTAATAATAGATTTTACATTTTTAAATGGTTGAAAAAAAATCAGAATATTCTGTGACAAGTGGAAATTATATGAAATTTGAATTTCGCTGACCTTAAATAGTTTTCTTGACATACAGTTATGCTTATTCATTTATATATTACCTATGGTTGCCTTCAAACTACAGTGGTGGAGTTCAGTAGGTGCCACAGAGAACCCATGGCCGCAAAGCCCAAGATATTTACTTACTATATGGTCCTTTTCAGAAAAAGTTTGCTGACCTCTGTACTAAATTAGAGAAACCTGTTTAGTGTTTTGTTCTGGTTGTTGGTTTTTGTTTCGGTTATTTTTAACGTTGCCCACTTTAGGTTAACTGTCTAGTCTAGAATGTGTGATAGCATGTTAAAGAGTCAACGTATTTTGATAAATATTGCCAAATTGACATTCAGAAGAAAAATTTGCAAAATATTAATAATGCTATTTTCTAAATAGTCTGCAATTTTCAGTTTTGAATTCCTCTTTTACCTAAGAGTTATGAGAGCTTTTTATTTTCCCAGTGGAATAATATTTGGTTATTCCCATTGTGGTCAAAATGTGGCCTGTATGATTTAAAAGTTTTTATTTTGCAGTGTATCATGTACAGGAAAGAATGCATAAGATGTAAATGCAGTCCAAAGACTACTTAATAAGTACAAACCATATACCCATTACCCAGGCTAAGAAACAGAAAATTACCAGTGTTTCAGAAGCCTCCTGGGTACCGCTCCCTAATTCTATACCCCTCCCTCAAATAGGTAACCATTTCCCTGCTTTTTATATTTTTATTTATGTGTGTGTGTGTGTGTGTGTGTGTGTGTGCCCGCGCGCGCATGTGTGTAACTATATATATGTGCGTATATATATATGTATAACTAAACAATATATTTGGAGGTTTGCCTGTTTAAAAGGTAAATGAATTCATAATGTATATATCTTCGGCATTATTTCTCTAGAATTATGTTTTGGAGTTTCATATGTATAGACATAAGAAACTATCATCCCTGCTGTATAGTAATCCATTATATGAATATACACTAAGGGACTAATGAGGCTTCGCTTAGATGTCTCAATGACAGTCTTAACTGTAATATTTTCTAAATTGAATTCATTAACTCCCTTCAACTCTTTACTTGCCCAAACTGCGCTATCTATTGTGTTTCCTGTCTCTGAAATAGCACTTCTATCCACTTATTTCAGCAAGCCGGAAACTTGGCAGTCATTTTTGACATCTCCCTTTTCTTCATTCCCTATTAATCAATCATTACTCCTGTAGATTTGTCTCCTAAATAGTTCAAATCCATCTCTACTGTCACCACCCTAGTCCAGCTCTTACTTGGATCCCTGCAGTAGTCTTCAGTTCAGTGTCAGTGTTCGTTCTTGTTGTCTTATGGATTGCAAAGCCTACCTCTTCAACTTCATCTTGGCACTCTTCCCCTCACTCATTAGTCAGTGTTAACGTTAGCCATTATTTATGCCATGGTCAATATTGCTTCAGGACCTTTGCAAATGTTGTTCCCCCTGCCTACAGAACACTGTCCTAATTCATTCTTACTCGTCCTTCAAGACGAAATTTTGAATTATCACCTCCTTAGAGAGAAATCTTTCTTACTTACCATCCCTTAAACTAGATCATGTCTCCCTGTTACCATTAAAACTTTGTACTACTCCCTCCTGGCAGTACTACAAATTTTAATTAAATGATTATTAAGGAAGACCTCTTATCTGATTCATTCAGGACCAGCAGTCTACAAAGTCTAATAAAGTACGAAATCATAAAAAGGATGCACACCTTAAATATTTTACTCTAAAAATAAGATTGCACATTCATTTGTCAGTCTTTCAATTAAGGGCCCAAGGCCTTGTCTTTGACAGTAGGTCCACTTGTTGCAGTTCCATATTGTTTATCTTGCAGAAACTATACCCATAATGTATCACTTAAGATTTCCAGTTTGAGTTTTTAAATAGTACAGGAATTTAGACTCTTCTGATGCATTCTGAGTTTAGAACATTTATAGATCTTTCCAATATTTTTTCTAATTTTTTAAACTATTTTCTTGCCTATACCTAATTCAACAGTGTAAGTATATCACTTTTATTAAATATTTTGAAGTCATTCAACTCAGTCTTCCTTGCTCTCCCACATTTCATTAGGTTAACGAATACTTAATTAAATCACATAATTAAAATAAGTGCAAGTGGCATGAACAGATTTGGAAGCTAACATAACTAACCCAGTGAAAACATAACTCAACCGGTGGGAATGGAAGTATCCAGGTATATTAGATAAGTGGGCTCCACATTTTTTGAATGCACATGATCTACTATATGAACATATTATGTATATTGTAATAGTTGAACTCTGAGGTTGAATTATATGACCATTTATTGCCTACAAAACAGTAATTTTATATGATTGAACATAATATTAAATAGCAGTATAAAAATTAAATAGGAATCCAGTTAGTCACAAAAAAGTATGTAAATAACAAAAAATAAATAATTTTTTTAAAACCCGGATGGTTCTCAGATTTTTTAAGGGGGACTATACCTATGTATAGCTATGACAGCCATGCAGCCCTGGATTTCTGGGCCAGTCTTAATATTAAACATGTTATCTTTTTCTAAAAATTATTGAAATGTCACCAAAATATTAATCAAAAGTTGAATCTCCTAAACTGCCTCTTGTACCAGAATTTGGCACAGAAATACTTTCATCAATCCATGTGTCCCAATTTTTGTTACTGTAACTGAAGGAATTTCTGTTGGAAAGGTATTATTATGACTAAGTAGTCTAGCTAGACTAAACAGTAAAGGAGGGATTTGAGTTGAGTCACATTCTTCCTCTTTATCCACTGTGGCATGCCATGTAGTCTTAAAACTTGTCGAACTCAATTTTTTTTTCTAATAAAGTGTGAATTAAATCTCATTGAAATGAATTCCTGGAAACTATTTCAGTTGTTTTGTGGAAATTTTGTAATAGATACAACTTGGCAGGAAGAGGGCCATTGACTGTAGTCTTTAATTTTTTTATATATGTAAATTTTTCTAGTAATGGAATTTGACCTCTAATTTTTTATAATTCTAATTTATAGCTTATCCTGTTAAATACCATGTTTCAACAAAAGCTGTTTAACTTACAACAGCATTATAAAACCAGTTTAAAATTATGATTGTCCTTGGGGAAGGAATGAGTTTTTAGAAATTTGTTTTAGAATATTTAAGGAAAGCTATGCAGGCATAGAAATGTGGAAGATTGTAATGGATGATGAACTTTCTTTTTAGAATCCATACAATTGAAATTTAACACATTTTTAGCCGTGTGTAACTTTATATAAAACCGTAAAGTAATTGAGTTGTAATTTAGGTCTCAGGGTTTTTTAAAAGTTGAACAACAAAACAAAAGAACCTCAAAACTGACATTGTAAGTATTAAGATAGTTGAAATGCCTTCCTGATTCTTATGTGGACTCTTTTATGAATCATCAGAATTTTTTAATTCCCAGTATTACAGCCGCCCACATAGCATTTCTCACATCAAGAAAAAATTCCACTTTCTATCCCCAAAAGGTTTGGAAGCATAATAGTCTTTCTTTAAATTAGAATATTTTGTCACAATTTAATCTATCAACAGTATTCAGATTAGGAATAGAGAAATTACTAAATTTTCATGTTCTATCTATAAAACTGAACCCAAAGGTTTAGTGTTAGAAACTGCCATCTATAACCTGGCAAGTGCAAATGTTTTCTGCATGTCTCACTTGTTTAATTTATAAACAACTGTATAAAGAGATAAGTGCTTTTAAATTTGGTTGCTTTCTAAAACACATTTTTCTGATATAATTTGCTTGTGAAAGAAATATCTTTAGATAGCTACAAAATATACATTATAAACATGGAGAAGAGAGACTTCTGCACCTCTTGAATATTACTCTTCTAGTGTCTACAGTGGTTTGGTTTATAATCTTAACACACTAGACCAGGGTCAGCAAACTTTTTCTGTAAAGGGCCAGGTGGAGAATATTTTAGGCTTCGCAGACTACATGTGGTCTCTGTCAATGTTCATTGTGGGCTTTTTTTTAAAATCCCTTTAAAAATGTAAAAACCATTCTTAGCTAGAATTCATACAGAAATAGGCCACAAGCCATATTTGGTCTTCAGGCTATATTTTCCTGACCCCTGCTCTAGATCAGCATTGTCCCAAAGAAATATAGTTTGAACCATATATGTAATTTCAAGTTTTTTAGTAACCACATTGAAAAAGTAAAAGGAAGCAGATGAAATTAATTTTAATAATATATTTACCCAGTTATATCATTTCAATATGTGACACTAGCCACATTTCAGGGGCTCAGTAACCACATATATTGGATAGCACAGCTCTAAACCAGAGCTACTCAAACTATTGGCCATGAATTGGTGCCAGTCTATACAGTTCATTAGCAGTCTGTGACAAGTTAGGTATAGAAATTAAACATAATAAGCATTTAAAATATTTTATAGCAATTTGACAGTTTTTTTATGTTCGTTCAATCTAATAGAAAATCGACACTTGCATTTCATGTCTTTTTTTACATTTCATATTTCCAGTAATTTATTCTTATTATATTTCACCAAAAAGTCAGTCTGCAAAACTAAAAAGAAACTGGCTCTTCATTACGAATAGTTTAAGAGACACTGCTCTAGATGGTCTCTCTTAGGATTCTGTAGGCCTCTTGTATACATGACAAAAATAAAGAGAAATGGTGATGAAATTATGGCAGGTAGTTTATTTAAGACCATTCATACCCCACTGCAGAGCAGTGTCCTTTTACTTCTGTCTTTTAGATCTACCCAAGCAGAAGGAGCTTCTGATTAGTCTGTTAATGCTGATGGATACCCAGGGATCATCAAACACTTGTGGAAAGCCTCTAAAATAAAAAAATAATAATAATAAAAAACCAGAGATTTAAAAACTTGAGAAAAAGGTACTGAGAAGAAACAGATAAAAATATTTGAAATGTTAAAAGAAAAAAAGCTATTTTAAAATTTTGTATCCTTAGAGAAATGAGATATTACATCCAAGAAGTTAAAATAGCTATTAAAAAGAACAGAGAACAAGAAAATGGTCTTGGAGATTAAAACTATGATAAGAAAAATTTAAATGCAATAGGGGTGTTAGAAAGTGATGCCAAAGAAATCTACCAAACAGTAGAAGAGGAAAAGAAATGCAATATTGAAAAGAAAATATACGATAATCAAAAGAGGAACTAAGAGGTCTAGTATCTAATAAAAAGGACTTTCAAGAGAGAAGGAAGAGGGCAGTGGGAAGGACATTGAAAAGGCCCAGCACAATAAATGTGAAAAAGGCCCACGCTAAGGATAAAGAGAAGCAGCTATACTTTTTCATGAAATAAAAACAGATCATATAAAACTAAAAAGTGGTAAGATATTGGGCATTTCAACAGCCCCACTAGAGTAATGCCCTCAAAATTCTGAGAGTAAATTATTTCCAACCTAGAAATTTCACAACCAATAACAATATGAACATATTACCTAGAAATGAGGAAATACCAGCAGAAACAGCTGAAAGAATTTAAAATAATTTTGCTTGATTCTCTGGGCATCAAGGATGGAAAGGATGTAGCAGACAGTGCTGTTTTTTGTCATAAGCTGTGTAGTAATGTTTGACCTTTGAAACCATAAATGTATGAATTAGGTAAAAATAAACAACTTAAAAATAAATGAGATTGAAACTAGGCTAGGAGGGGCCTAGGTTATTGGAAGAGTACATCTACAAGGATTTTGTAGTCATCAAGAATGAGGCAAGAATTAGTCCTGTATATAACAGGACTGTGAGCAAAGAACAGAAATCTTGCTGTTAAAAAAAAAAAAAGGATAAAAAGCATATTCAGTTCAAATGGTATAAGCCTCAAAGAAAGCCTACAAAAAAGATTTTTGCAAGGAGAAGGAGGGAAAATGTTCTGATAAAGTTTAACAAAATTTAACAGTTCCATCTAATAGATTTTATTAGAACATGTACCACCTACCATGCAAACTCATATGTACCTAACTATATGCTTTTAATAAAGAGTAATCTGAAAGTACCTTTCATGATTTCAGAAACATAAAATCTCTGTTTTCATTGTCATTAGTCCAAGAGCATTGTTAGTCCAAGAGCTCTTTCTGTAAGAAACTAAAGGGAAGATATATCGAGTTTAAGAAAGTTTATTCTTTGTTGTTATCTTAACCTTAGTCAGCTTCTCGAAAATACAAGTATTTATGATAAAGAGGATTAGTCAGAATTATGGAAGGATCAATGACTCATTACTATTAAGAAAAAATACTCAAATAGCTTAGAATCTGTATTAGATTCTAAACTGTAAAGAATAGTAAATAATGAGATAATAATCATGAACAAAAAATTCTGGGGAAAAGGAGTGCCGTATTGATTAAATGGCAAAATAGAAAAAGACATCTTTTTAAAATTTCTGCTGTCATGTGACAAAACCAGTTGAATTTTAAGTTCAGGTTTTTCCATTTCTTCTAACGTTGGCTTTTAGGTTATTGAAAGAGACTGTACCTGTCAATGTTGTAATCTTAAAATAATTTATTTGTAAAGTGCCTTAAACTGCTTAAAATTTTTATAGGAACAAGAATAAAGATGTCAAATTGCATGTTTTTGTTTTTGTTTTGTTTATTATTACAGTATCATAATTTTTTTCCTATAACTCTAAGCTCTTCTAGAATTAAGAATTGAGAAGCTTAAAGACACCTTTCCATTTAAACTTGAATATTATATTCTTTCCTCCTGTTGTCCTTTCTACTCAAACTGCTTCAAAATCATGGATAAAATTTGATACATTGTAGGGTGGGGAGGGAAGATAGGGAATTTTGACAAGTGGTTGACCTGGAAGCTTTAGATTGCTAGATGAGTGGAGTAGCAGTTTGGTAAATGAAATTGGGAAGATTGCTACTTACAGGTTTTTGAATTAGTTTTAATGTTATACAAATGTCCTCATTATAACTTTTGAGAAGTTGAATACAGCTATGTTTCAGCAATACAGAATCTATTTTTCCTTTTAATACTTGAGAGTGTGCCTAAATTATTCAAAGTAAGGAGACAATCAATGTCCTAATGAAATTAGGTTGATACATGGTAAAAAGAAACCGGAGTTTAATTGAGAGGGTTTATTTCCTTTCCCCTGAGTTCTGAATATTCTATCTAAAAGGAAATGGTAAGTGAGGACTAGTTGAATAACGGTGCAGAGCCACAAAAGGGCCTGGTGACCTTAAGACTACCGGACAGAATGTTCGCCTTATCACCTTAGCACTGCAGTGTAAGGCGAATTCTTGACCAGCATCGCTGACATTTCCATTGAGAAGGAGTGGGTGCTGTCTTTTCTATTTCCACATGCCACTTTAACTTATTTTTCTCCTTTTCCTGTTTTGTCTTTAGATCTTATAATCAATGGATAAAGTGGGGAAAATGTGGAATAACTTCAAATACAGGTGTCAGAATTTCTTCAGTCATGAGGGAGGAAGCCGTAGTGAAAATGTGGACATGAACTCTAGCAGATGTTTGCCCGTGAGAGAGAAAAACAGCAGTATGGAAGACTCCGCTCCTCAGCAACAAAGTAGTCCCTTAAGAGAAAACATTGCCTTACAACTGGGATTAAGCCCTTCAAAGAATTCTTCAAGGAGAAACCAAAACTGTGCTACTGAAATTCCTCAGATTGTTGAAATAAGCATTGAAAAAGATAATGATTCGTGTGTCACCCCAGGAACAAGACTTACAAGAAGAGATTCCTACTCTCGACATGCTCCATGGGGTGGGAAGAAGAAACATTCCTGTTCTACAAAGACACAGAGTTCACTGGATACTGATAAAAAGTTTGGTAGAACTCGAAGTGGACTTCAAAGGAGAGAGAGGCGCTATGGCGTCAGCTCTGTACATGATATGGACAGCGTGTCCAGCAGAACTGTAGGAAGTCGCTCTCTGAGACAGAGGTTGCAGGATACTGTGGGCTTGTGTTTTCCCATGAGAACTTACAACAAGCAGTCGAAGCCTCTCTTTTCTAATAAAAGAAAAATACACCTTTCTGAATTGATGCTTGAGAAATGCCCTTTTCCTGCTGGCTCAGATTTAGCCCAAAAATGGCATTTGATTAAACAGCATACAGCCCCTGTGAGCCCACATTCAACATTTTTTGATACATTTGATCCATCCTTGGTTTCTACAGAGGACGAAGAAGATAGGCTGAGAGAGAGAAGACGGCTTAGTATTGAAGAAGGGGTTGACCCCCCTCCCAATGCACAAATACATACATTTGAAGCCACTGCACAGGTCAATCCGTTGTATAAACTGGGACCAAAGTTAGCTCCTGGAATGACTGAAATCAGTGGAGACAGTTCTGCAATTCCACAAGCTAATTGTGACTCAGAAGAGGACACAACCACCCTGTGTTTGCAGTCACGTAGGCAGAAGCAACGTCAGGTATCTGGAGACAGCCACGCCCACGTCAGCAGACAGGGAGCTTGGAAAGTCCACACACAGATTGATTACATACACTGCCTCGTGCCCGATTTGCTTCAGATTACAGGTAATCCCTGTTACTGGGGAGTGATGGACCGTTATGAAGCAGAAGCCCTTCTCGAAGGGAAACCTGAAGGCACATTTTTGCTCAGGGACTCTGCGCAGGAGGACTACCTCTTCTCTGTGAGCTTCCGTCGCTACAACAGATCCCTGCATGCCCGAATTGAACAATGGAATCACAACTTTAGTTTCGATGCTCATGACCCATGTGTATTTCACTCCTCCACTGTAACAGGACTTTTGGAACACTATAAAGATCCCAGTTCTTGCATGTTTTTCGAACCATTGCTTACTATCTCACTAAATAGGACTTTCCCTTTTAGCCTGCAGTATATCTGCCGTGCAGTAATCTGCAGATGCACTACATACGATGGCATTGATGGGCTGCCTTTACCATCAATGTTACAGGATTTTTTAAAAGAGTATCATTATAAACAAAAAGTTAGAGTTCGCTGGTTAGAACGAGAACCAGTCAAGGCAAAGTAAACTCCCTTGTCCCAAAGGGCATTAACTAGGTCTGCTTTTACATGCATCAGACAGTACACCTATAGCAAGCACACATATCAGTGTTAGGTTTTTTTCAGTACAGTATGTAAGCTTAGTGTTAGTATCTGTCAGATGCGATCTGCTGTTACTCAGAAAAACTTGGTGCCTATTAGGACAACAGGATAGAACTACACGTGTTCAGTAAGACTACAGGAACATTTTGCCAATTTAGCTAACCATTTGGTTTTTAATGGCTGTAGTAATTGAGTGAGGCAACTCTGGGGCATTTGCTATGAAGAATTCTATTTCTTACTGAAGAACAAATTGTTAATATTGGATGAGTATTTCAACAGTGTGACTAATGTTTGAAATTATTATATTTTCTAAAAATTTTTCTATGACCTTCCAAAAAGTAGTGGTGTTCGTAGTTACTATAAATCAAGCTTTGGAAGTCCAAAAAATAAAGACTGCCTTCCTTTGGGGGGAAAAATGCAATTATCTGGCCACAAGGGCATAGTGCAGTTCACTTAAGTGTTGGTAGAGTTTATAGTCAGTCTCCTTTTCTCTTCTGCAAAAGGTACTGTTAAGTAAACCAGGTGTTCTAAATAGTAGTTCTTAAAATTTCAGATGTATAAAGTTGGTAGGAGACTTTTATTTAAAAGCCTTAGGTATTAATTTTTTTAATGAGTGCTTTAACTTAAAACACATTAGGAATAGCTACTGCAGTGTAGTCCTGTGTGTGATTTTTAAAGTCGACATGTGCAGTTTAATCGTTGATTCATTAACATCGGATCTTTTCCTATGCCCATGATGAGTTTGTGAACCATGGAGGAAATAAGACTAGAAGATGCCCAAACAAGTCAGATAATAACTACAGTGGTTGCTGATGTTGAGATTATTGTTAAACTGTAATAATTTGGATGGCAGTATTTATCTCTTTGTTGTAAACTCTCATAGCTGAATTGCTTAAGTACAATTTATAGAATTTCAGTGCAGTTAATTTTTAATGGAAAATCTGAAACCTAAATTGCAGATTTAAAAGGTACTGTACAACCATTGTATCTGTAAATAACTATACTTAGCACCTTTTTGTCACTTAGAATAGTATGCAATACTACTTGAGTGAGCTATTTTGGAAGTAATGCCAAGTTCTAGTGTTTGCTTCTTAGAATTGAACTGAATTTATAGTTCTGTCCTAGACATTTTGCACTAAAGTAGTCGAATTCATTCTTGTGTCTTTCGTTAATGTGCTCTGTACCACTGGTGAGTGCTCCTTAGTTTCCTTACCTGCTGCTACAGAAAGTTATTTTACATCCCGATGGCTACTGCCAAGGCTACAAAAAAGAAAAGCTATATTTGTATGCAACACTAACCCTTTGACTGCTAATATATGTTTCTGCTTGCTGTGCCTTGTTATGGCTGCTTTTTTGTGCTAATAAAGTATGTTTGGTGTTCTCCTTGTATATCTGCTGTTTTATACATTTGCAACAATTTCTCTTGTAAATGGAATGGTTTGGGGTTTTTAAATAAGCATTACTTGACAACCTACTATAGTCAATGCAGAATTACTGTACAGCCTTTGTTGACTTATTCTGAGTAAGCTAACTCTAAATTTAATGCTGTATATCTTTCCAATCATAATTACATATACTGTGGAACAGTATCCATACTTACTGCAAATTACTGTACAGTTTAGATTATAACAAAAAAAATGAACAGAGAAATATTGACTAAACCTATTGATTTCTCTGCTTATAAGTGAAAAATTGAAACTATCGATGACATGTCATAATAAATGAGTATCTATAGCCTCCCACTGCACCAGAAACAAGTTAAATGAAGTCAGTGCCATTTATTGGTTTGGGGACCATTTTGATGAATAATAAATGCCCAAAATGTAGAACTTTAACCAAAGATTTGTCCATTTTAAAACAAAATGGGGATTGAAGGGACTTAGAATCCCTGTTATTTCTAATAGAAGTCCCTGAAGAACATATACCAAAGTGTTTGAGAACTTCATCCAAACCTACTTTAAAGCATTATGTGCAATTAAGTTGTTATGACATAATTATACTGCATAATTGTTGGGTTCGTTTTCTTGAGCTTAAAATGTACCTGGAAAGTAAACCTCTTGGGGGAAAAAAAGTCCATACTGCTTTTTGGAGAAGGACTATATATTTGCAAGCAAGATCTTGTTTTAAAGAGGTAACTTGAAACTCTATGAAAGCACTTGATGTTTTATATGCTTGTAGCAAATTGATGTTCTAATTGTAGTTTTATAGAAAGTATCAATGCTTTTATGTATTTCAGAACTTTCATATGTTAAATGGAAATTGTTTTAAATGTGTAAATATTTGAGTTTATGTAAGCATGTATACACTGTGCTAAAAGTCACTTATGTTTCAGTTTGTGTGTAATATTAATATGCAACATTTGGTTTAAATTTTTTTCTTAAAATATCAGTGGCTTAACGTTTTAAAAAAGAAAAATCACCAGCATGAAGTTGCACCTAAGTCTATATTCACTGTGTCTTTTTCTGGATCCCATTGTAGTCTGTCAACTAAATTTGTGTTTTTGTGGTCTTTTGGAAGAACATTTTAATACAAACCAGGAAACTTTAGAAGTTTAGACACATCTTCATAGTGAAGGAATTAATTCAAAGACAGGTTACTCTGATTCATATTCATTCTCATTTTTTCACTTTATCATTCCCTCTCTACATATGTATATATACACATTTGTGATGTTAATATTACTTTAGACAATAATATTACCATCTGATTTCAAATCATTTAGAGGCCTTATTCTATATATATAGACTATCCTTGTGTCATTCTAATTTAATTATCTGCACCTAAAGTTTAATCTTGCTACTTTTAGTTTTGTTTGTAATACAGTCACCTTATGAAAAGAAAGCATTCATCAGTATTTTCTGGTTAAACACAGTAAAAAATTTTTTGAAAAAAAGCTTGGTTAAATTAAGAGTCATAATTAAATTTATATTTCTTAGACAAAATTTAGCGCAAATAATCATACCTCATAAACTGATGTTTTCTTACGGTCTATTAGAAAGTTTATATAAGATTTATAATCGCTTGAACCATAAAAATTGACACTTCTGAGCTTCATTTTAACAAAATGTGAAGTTTATGAACCCCGTATTTGACATTTAGATCTGGATGCAATTTATTTTTATCCAAAGCTGCTTTTGCTCCCTGGCAGTAAACACTAATTTGGTAAGTTTTATTGATAGCGGTCTTAGATCTCATATTTTTGTAGCAAAGCTGTAAAATTGCTTCTTGGTAGAGGGAAAGAGGCTAATGAGTGAATCAGGATGTCTGGGAAAGATGCAGAAACTATATCCATCTCTGAGAATGTGTTAACACAGGGCACATCACACCAGTTTGTTCACTTATTCTATATCTCATACAGTTTTACCTAAATGAAATTCTATAAAAATACAGAGGGCTGACCTAAAGGTGAGAAAAGTTTCCAAAGGGGACAATACTGCTTGTTGTATGTGCATGAAAACTACATATCAGTGAGGTTCAGGGGTTTTTTTTTCATATTCAACAGCTGATACAGAACACAGACTCTCTAAATGGTATGTCCTAAGGAGGTTTAGGGTGAGATTTTTGTGGAAGATGGGTGGTGGTTTGCGGGGAGCAGGTACAAGGGTTGCCATTGCAAAGTATGGATTAATTGGAACGAGTTTTCATGCCCAGGAAGCTTGATTGAACATTTAGACTCATTTCAGCCATTCATATATTTTGTTTGAAGACCCATGTGCCAGTCACCATTTTAGGTGACGGGAATACACATTGGGGTATAAGACATTTATATGGTTGTTAGGGGAATAGTGACCTAGAATGGTGAGAAAATTATCACCAAGATCAAAGAAAACAGCATTTTGCAAAGGCCTGACCACTTAGGGCTATGAGCCCATAGTAAGGAATTTAGATTTTATTCTGAAAGTGTTGGTAAGCCATTCGGAGGCTTTTAAGTAGGGGGAATGACTTGGGCAAAATAAGGGAGACTGTTGCAGTCATCTGAGTGACAGGAGGTGGGAACCTGGACTGGAGTAGTAGTTGTAGGGAGAAATCAGATTCTAGATATATTTTGGTGGTAAAGCTTGACAGGATTTGGCGATGGACTGGATGTGAAGAAGAAATCAAAGATGACAACAGTTTTGACCTGAGCAAGGATGATAATGTCATTAGCTGAGAATTCAAGAAAACCGGTAGAAGAGCAAATTTGAGGGTGTAAATTGAATCCTGCCTTGGAAATGCTGAGTTTTGAGATTCCTATTAATTATCCCAATAGATACATTGAAAAGGCAATTGGAAGTATGAATATAAAGTTAAATGGGGGAGTAAAATATGGGGAGATACTATATGGATAGTATTTAAAACTATAAGGCAGGATGGCAACAGCTAGGAATTTTGCATGGGTTTAAGTATTTCTTTGGGGGGAAGTCGGCAACATTTACCTTTGCATGTTAATTCAGAATTCTCTCTCTTTTTTTTTTTTTTTTTTAAGCAAACTACTTGCCTAACTTTGCTCTCATTTTAAAACTATCCACATCAAATTTGGTTGTCATGCTTTCCATGTCAAGTTTACTTGTGTATTTTTAGTACATATTTTTATAAGAAATGGAAGTTCATTATGGAATATTTAGAAAGTACTGAAAATTATAAAGAGTCAGTACCAAATTAAAAAGCCCATATTATCTCCTCTACTGTCACCAACCCCAACCTTCTGCCTCCCAACTCCCACTTTGTAATCTTCCAGAGGTAACTGCTATTAATGTGTATTTTATTCCCTTCCACTATTTCCATGCATTTTTAACAGTTAAGAAGATCAAAGTTTTTAAAATACAGATATAGATCGATGGTAACATGCAGAGATGGGAAGAGTCATAGGCCTCGAAGCACTTTTAGAGGGTACACTCAGATGTGCTCCAAATTCTACTCTTCATCTGATTCAGTGTGGACCTTGTTTTCTTAGATCACTTCAGACATTAAGGCAGGTCAGTCAATGTTTAGAATAACTGAGATTGCAAAGGCCCAGACACTAGATGGTTTCTTGAAATAAAATTTCATTAGAAGATGAGAACCCTCACCTCATGGATTTACAAACTAGTGAGGACACGGGCAAATACAAAGATGTATAACAATAATATATGAAAATAGACCAAGGAAAAAGTAAGAAAAACTGGTTGCATGCTTGATAAGGAAAAACAAACATGACCCAAGTGGAGGCAGGGTGATTTGATGTCTTGGATTTGTTTCATCACAAGAATGTCTAAGAATTTGACTTAGCAGAAGATGGTAGAGAAGCAAGGTGGGGAAATAGAGTGGTATGCAGCAACTGGAGAGGGGCAGGGCTGAGGCAGAAAAACCCCTTGATTGTAGCATTTGAATATGAGAGACTGAAGAGTCTGAATTTATCTAGGTTCTTAAGCAAGATAGAATTAGAAATTATGCCAGAAACTGCAGAATGGAATATAATGGGGGGAGATTGGAGGCAGGAAACCCTGTGAAATTTGCCTAGATCAGATAACACTGAAATAAACTGAAGAGTACATCTGAGAGAAGGTGCAGAAGAAAAAAGCACAATTCTGGGTAAGGAAAAGCAAGCAATTTGCACGCGAGGTTTCTCGTTAAATATGGCATCGTTTCTCATTTAAACAACTCCTAAGAAAGCCAAGTTAGTGTCTCCTATTTAACATGAATATGTGTACTGTTTTTATTTTATTTTTATTTTATTATTTAAGTGAGGCAACCCTTGGTTGACCTCACAGATTGCAAAGACCTTGTCAGCTTACAATCTCTTATTTTTTTATTTTTATTTTTTTACGCCTATAGCACCTGGTCTTCCTAGGTGGTCTCCCATCCAAGTACTAACCAGGCCGTACCCTGCTTAGCTTCCGAGATCAGATGGGATTGGGCTTGTTCAGGGTGGCATGGCCATAGGTGTCTTGTTTTTAAATAAAGCTAACTATAGATAGTATAATTTGAAAGGTACCTTTTTAATGCAAAGACTAATATTTGATCAAATAAGAAAAACCACCACTTCTAGCCACATTTACATAGAAAAAAATTAGGAAAATTAGGTAGAACCTAAACACCAAAAAAAAAAAAAAAAATTGTGCTTGACAAAAGTGCTGAGAAATGGTGGCGAAATAAGATTTAAGAGGCAGTTGTTGAATTTAATCCCCTAAATGTTGTGATTGGTTACAGTAAGTGGTCACATAACGTCACCTATAGGTTCTGCAACCTTAAGCAACGTGACACAATGAAACTGATTTTACCATAGGCTAATTGATATAAACAAGAGTTATGGTCCTATGGCATCTTACCAACTTTACAACAAAACAATAATTCGAGGACCTGCTGTGGTTTTTCTCATTTCTTAATTTTATTAAGTGAAAACGGCATTGAATTTTTATTTAGAAGTCAATATTACATTTAGAAATGTATTACTGCCTGACATTTATTTCTCTAGATATTTACTAAGCATCTCTAACGAGAAACCCAAGATTGTATTTTTTTAACAACGTAAATTGCTGAAGTGTTTTTTTCTCATCTGTCTTAAAATATATACAATTATGAACTTAATTTTATATTTTATTTCCTATTTTTTAGGATGAATTATTTTAAATTTATAGTGCTTTTCTCAAACTCTAAGATATTTTTAAAAATCAAACTAGAATAATTAAAAGCTTTGTCACCTAATTTTATAAATATTTTTCGGTGCCCTCGGATATAATTGAGATAGCATTGAATTTTAATGACATTACAAGAATAGAGAAATACTTTGCTATAGTAGTTTCAACACTGAATGATATAAATTTGTAAATCATATCTTTAAAATATTGTCTTTTCGCAATTTCTTTCCTAATGCTGTTAATAGAATTTGAAGGCCAAAATTCATTCTTAAAATTTGGCTATGCTAATTTTTTCATTCTTCAAACATATATTGTGAGACGCAGTTTAATTTATTGGTGACATGAACAAAATAATTGTAAGGGCCTACGTTTGATCTATAAACAATTCTGTCAGAGGCTGGGTGACATGCCTAAAATGACCCCAGAAGAAAACTGCCAGAATGGCTTCCTGGCCAAGCGAATAAACCATGTACATACTGACAGATTATCATGTAATAGGGAAGATTTACCTGAGCTGCCTGGGTCTAATCCTTTACTTGTCTTTGATACCTGACTTAGAGGGGTTTAGTAACTTGTCCAAAGTCACAGAGAGTGAATGTCAGAGGAAGAGTTCAGACACAGGTCTGAGACCAGAACCTAAGCTCTTACCCACTACACTTTACTTGTTGGATCCTAATTTTTGTCAGCTGAGTTAATATTTCTTTCGACACTTTGTCTTCTTTTATTGTCATCTCAAGATGACAATAGATTGTTACAACTGATAAAAATAGATTCTAGACCATTGATAAAAGTGTTGAAAGAACAGGCCACTAGGATCTCCTTGATTTATATTCTCCAATCATCTGAGGAGTGTTTCCGTCTGTTTCTCCAATTTTATCTAGCACTGCTCTGTCTTTCTCACTACTCCTGTCACAATGTCTCCAGCACTTCATTGTCTTTCCCACTTCAGGGCCTTTGCACATGTTGCTCCCTCCCCAAATTCTCATCTTCCTACTCTTCCACATAGCAAAATTGATTCTGCTCATTTTTTATATCTAAGCTTGAATGTCACCTCCTCAGGAAGACCTGATCATGCCATATGAAGATTTCCCCCTTATTATTCTCTATCTTTGCCCAGCCTTTGTTTTCTTCAGTTTTTATTACAAAAGCTTGCAAATGTTTTCTTTGGGTTTTGGGGTTTTGACTCTCCCTCTTGAGAAACTCTCAGAACAGAGACCATGTGGTCTCTCTTGTTTGCTCTTTTATCCTCCGTGCCTAGCAGAGTGCTTAACACAGAGCAGAAACAATATTTGTTATAAATTAACGAGTTAATCCACTTAATTTTATTTATTTCTCTACTGACAAAAAGATGAAAATCTTATCGCATGTCCTAAAATCTATATTGTTCTACCTATTTCCATAATATACTGTTTAGTATGTCTTGTCCTAGGAAAAAAGATAAGATTTTTGGTGAACCCATGCTGGTTCCCGGAGATTACCACTCTCTTTTCTAAATTCTCACAAGCCCTATCTTTAGTAATCCACCCCGGAATGTTTCCCAGGATTATGCCACATTCATTGGTCTGAAGTTTGTGGAACCTCCTGCCGCTCCTTTTTAAAGCTAGGACTCTAGTCTTCCAGCATGCCTTCCATTTTGCTCAACACCTCTGATGACTCAGCCTTCAGAGACCTTCTTTGGGGACTCTTAGTTTTCTGGAAAACATTAAGCCAAGGTATTTGAGCATATTTATAGCAGCTCTGTTTTTTCTAGAATCTCTTCATCCTTTTGGACCATCAATTCCTTCCGGCCGGTATTCATTCTGCCTTTTTCAGAAAAGGTAGAAGTGTAATAGGAATTGGATAGCTGAGTTTTCCCATCATCCTTTAACATTTTACCACTGACTCTTTATACATCATCTGCTTATCTCAAATATAACAAACTGTGTGTTTACATTGAAATGCTTTCCTGGTAGTAAGATCAGATATCTTTGTTATGCATTTGGATGATAATTTTTAAACATGCCACAGCTGTGTAGCAAAAACAGGTGACTCTAAAACAGTGCCTCTTAAAAAGCTTGCACTTTAAGATGAAATATGCTGTTGTAGATGCTAAAAGTACAACTAGATCCAGGTTTCTCCCACTATCCAAAAGTAGAGCGTTCCTATGAAACTTTTCATAAGCCAAAATGATGTAAAGCAAAGAAATAATTAAGACACTAAGTCTTACTAACTAATGCACAAAATAAGTCAAGATACAGCACTGATGCTCACAGACACAGTTCAAAGCTCTGGCGGCCTGAAACTGAGAAACGGAGTGCGGTTCCAAGGGAAGGAGGCTGGAGGGCCACGCTCACTGCTCAGGGGGCGCGCTGCCTCTGTAATGGCTCCCTGCAAAGTAAACGCTGAACGCTTTTTGTCGTATCGTAAAAGTGAAAATCCTCTTTAGATTCCTTTTAGTTAGCAAAAGCAGGTACTAATGTAGGTCTTTCGTAGAAGTGAAGTGGCGTCATGTGACCTTTGGAAAATACCTGTATTTAAAAGAATACAGAGTTAGGTATTTTATCAAAAGCAAAAAATTGGATATGCCATATCTGAAACTTTTAACCCCTTTCCCATTTGGAAAAAAAAATGCACCTCGCTGCCAGTGTTAATTTAACATCAGGCATAGGAATGCTATGCTTTCTAGGCTTTGACGTTTTCAAAGATGGAGAATTACTATATTTTAGAAATGGAAATATCACTACTAAAAACAGCTATAAATAGAATGATGTCATTTGTTTCCAAAGACTATCAATATACTAGAGCGATGCAAAAATAATAATAAAAGCAAGATATTTCATGGCAAACTTTGGGGGTAAGGTTAGGACCATAATCCACAAATTGTCTTGGGGTGAACACTGCTGCCATGAACAAATATTCTTGAGGCAAATGGGAAATAGATTAAAATTGTTTCAGAGTACATTTCCTACAAAAAATACAAATCGTGTTTTCTGCCTGAATATCCAGAATGCAGGGCCCTGGGAATGATAAAATCAAATGGACACATCTCTACTTTTTTCCCCCTTCATTTGTTTCCCCAATCTTGTTTTCATACTTAGTGTTCAAATCCTCTTCCTTTATATGGTGTGATTTTTTAAAACATGCATTTTTTTTTTGTTGTTTTCAAAGTTCTTTGGGTAGCTTCTAGTGAGTTCCAAGACAAAGAAGGAATATGATAGATGATAGGGAGGTAGGTGAGAGAGAGAGAGAGAGAAGTAATTGCTTTTATGACCTTAAAGCTATTTAGTAAAGCCACGAAAGAATGCTGCTTTGGAAATGGAGAACTACTCAAAGTATGGCATCATGTTTTCAAATAGACTGTGATTATAGTCTCAGTTCACCGACCTGAACCTCTAGTGGTATAGGTATAGGATTGCTATTTCTTCAATCATTAAATGAGGGAAGAGACTCAAGGGGACTGACTCATGATCATATTTGAATGGATGAGATGTAGGTGTGGAGTCTAATCTCTTGTGGTGTGGGCACAAAGCTATCCATCCAGGTAGCTTTAAAAAAGAGCTAAGGAGATAATTAATATGATGGCCTTCCTGTGGTGAATGGAGACACCCATGGATAATATGCAGAACAAATGAATGCCTTGGGGAACACTAAGGCACTAGTCTTATGACATTGGAGGTCACTATACCTGTGAAATAACAGGCTGTAAGTTATATGGTACTTTGTCATTTTTTCAGGGGAAAGCGATGCCCTTAAATAAACATATGAGATCTTTTGAGATTTTAGGGAGTTGGAGGGAGGGGGTGGTAGCAGACTTGCGTCCAGCTTGGAAGACTTGACCACTACTCACGTCATCTTGGTCAAATCACAATTTCTCTTGGCCTTTGTTGCTTCTTGTCATAAAATATCTGCCTATCTCACAGAATCATATTTTGGAAATTATCTCAGATAAGAAATGGCAGATAAAGCACCAGTCATTTTCAGAACTCTGTGACGTTTGGAAAAATGAACATTTTGTAATTTGTGTATATGAGTTAATATAAGACAGATTTACTTAAAATAATTTTTAAGCTAAGAAAGTTCTTTTTATAACACTTTTCTTCTGATAAACTAATTTCTTAGCTGTGTAGCTATTGTCAGACTGCCCAGGTTGTGCCTCAGCTCAGCTACCTACTAACCAGTAAGTTTCTTAACTCCTCAGGCTTATTTTCTTCATCTATCTCATTAAAAATATGCATGTTTAAAAAAATCACACCATATAAAGGAAGAAGATTTGAACACTACCACCTTGTGGTGTGGGAATACTATATTGAATGATCCTTGAGAAGTGCATACATAGCACAGTGCCTGGCATGTAGTAAGTGCTCAGTAAATGTTGTTATTTTTTCTTTCTATCCATCATGCATATTATCCCATTAGTAGAAATGCAGAACTGAAATCTAGAGTTCCTGATCACAATTGGGTTTTCCTTTTTTCTGCTGAAGGCTTGACTAAAATATAAATTCAGCCGGTACTTCTCTTACTTACTGTTGGTTTAATGTGGAGTTTCATTGAGGGACTTAGTCAAAATGTTGAAAGCTTATCTCTAAATCTTCATGGGGAATAAGTCTATAAAGTTTCTTGCTCAGAAAATTACTTGGAAGCAGGATAAAACCAGCCATAATTCTATTTGAATTTTTATTTCAATGCTTATAAAATGTTTTAGTTTTTTCATAAAGCAAAAAAAAAATTATCTCCAAAATTAATAGAAATATAGTTATTACAAACTTAGTTTATGTTTTACATCCTGGTAGAAATGTAGCAATACACCTAGAAAAGTTTCATCAACATTTAATTATTTTTCTCTAAATGCACCATTCTATTTTATAACCTTGGCTGTGACCACAGAACTGGGACACGCACACACTTGGCATGGGGCATGGCTGCAATAAACCATAAGACCTGTTGTAGCCATATTGTACCACCAACGTAGATGATCACAACTGTTTCACCTTGTAGGAAATCCACATTGATATCAACTGCTGCCTGAGACTTTGAAAACCAGTGCGGCTCCTTTCGTGATTGAGATTTCTGAAAAAATTCTCTGTGTCCCTTTTCATCACATTTGTCACTCTCCATTTTATACACGGAATCATTGCTAAGTTGTTACTGGGGGCCTCTCGAGGGCGGAGACCTTACCATTATGTTTTCAGGTGTATCTCTGGTACCCAGCCCAGTGCTTGGCTGATGGCAGGCACTCAGTAAATACTGATTGACAGAAAGAATTAATTAATTTTCAAAAATAAAGTAATTTAAATATCTATTATGCATATATTTAAAAAGGGTAAAAAATGATCGTTTGCTCTAAAACCTAAATCTCTTCAATTTGAAGGGAAAGAATAAGATGGCATTGTGTAACTGCTAGTTTTACCTTACTAGTTTTTCCATAAAGCAAAAGAATTTATCTCTGTGATTAGTAGAAGTATAACTACTAGTTTTACCTATGTCAGAAACTTTAATAAAAAGTCATGTTCTTTATTCTAACCTTATGACTCAATTAGCTGACTGCCTTATAGTTAAACATCTCTGATTTCATTAATTTTGAAATTGAGACAATCTTTTTAGGCTTCATTGCAGCTGTCTGCTGATTATATACCCCCTTTAAACTATAAAGAGACTGCATTTACACCTGATTCTAGAATTATAGAGGTTTAGAAGGTGTCGGTTTTGCTTTGAAGTTCAAGCGCCTTCCATTTGTTGAGAAGCGGGGCTCAGAAGACCTGTAGTGCATCAGTAAAGGACGAAAGTGCTTATCTGTAATTAACAAAGTTTTTCCTACAAAAGAGACAAGAGGCAGTGGGACATCAGTAGAAGGCCACGTAGCTGTCACTCCTAATGCTTCTATTTACGCCAGATGGATACCAGAGTGATGCTTTGATTCTCTGAAGTGTTTAGGATCTCGTCCTTGGGACCTAACACTGGAGCAGTTTCTAACAGAATGTTCTGAAAATTATATTACCCTTTTAAGGAATGTCTCTGAACACCGCAGTATAGATCAAGCCAAAGAAGGTAATATTTTGATTTTAATGGTTTGTGACTTCCCAGTGCACATCTTGTCCTTAGGTCCTGGCTTGAGTAACAGCATGTGTGCTATCTGGTATTAGGCCCATATTTCTCCCGTGTCTGGCGGTGTGGAAAGGAAGGTCAAAGTGAATGAAGGGAATTCCAAAGCAAACTACTCTGGCCATATCCTTAGAATTGAAGCTCAATTCTACCTTAAATCATTTGATTCTCCTTTAAGTTCAAGAAAGCTAATTCCATGGATTTTTTTTTTTTTTTTACATAAACCAGAAAAATTTTGAAGTGAGTATAGTCCTGATCCCAATTTACCACTGATCTTTTCTTAGGGTGATTCTAGTTAAGTTTAAAAGCCTTACAGTTTTTGATCCTATGATTATTTTGTTACTGAATGAAAGAATAAAATTGAAAGACCCAAAATATACTTAATTTGAATTTTTTTGGTTAAATATATTAAGTGGTTAAAAATAGTAACAACCATCTGGGGTGTCCTAACCCCACATCTTGGAAAGAGAATATCCCCATACTTACCAAGAAGTCTCTGTGTCTAATAAGTGACTACTGAGAAAAGACATGGTCCAACCCTGCAAAACCTGTTTTCTAAGTCTCCATCAGACATTCAGGCCTGGCAGTTGTGTGGCCTTTTACCTGTGTCTAAGTTTTCTTGTTTCTTTCTGGAATTAGAACCACTTCCCTCCTCTAAGTGATGCACGCCTTAGATCACTTCAGTCCATTTCCTAACATACCCTAGGTTGCCATCAGTTTAGGGCAGCAGTCTCAAACTTTTTGGTCTCAAACTTCCATTACACTCTAAAATTATTGACCCCCCACCCCCCGCCAAACTCTCTTATTTGTTGCCTTTTTAAATCAATATTTACCATATTAGAAATTAAAACAAATTTAAATATAATTTCTTTTAAAAGTAATAATAAACCCATTATACACTAACATAAATAACATTTTTTTTAAAAAGGCTATTTTGCAAAACAATTCAGCAATAAGAGGGCATTGTTTTAATTTTTGAAAATCTCTTTAATATCCGGCTTAATAGAAGACAGCTGGATATTCTTATCAATATCTGGATTCAGTCTATGGCATATGTTGCTCTGGTTAAGGAATATGAAGAAGCTCTGGCCTCACATAGATATGTAGTTGTAAAAGAAGAGGACTGTTTTAATACTTATTAGCTTTTCAAATAATTATGGATATTCTTCAATGATACCAGAGCAAAATTCAGTGAATTGTAGTTTCTTAAAGGTTCGTTGCAAAGTAAAGTCTGAAATTCTTATCAATGAACTTATTACATTAAAAGTCAATGGTTCATCTTGCACTCTGAATGGATTTTGTGGCATCATGCATTGGTCATTTGGAAAATATTAGTTCATCGAGTTATGCAGTTCTTCCAAATGTTTACTCATTTCAATATACAATATTGAAAAAAATTACATTTGGTAATAAAACCCCTGATCTCATCTTTAAGTATTGGGCAACTCATAATATTGGATACAAGTTTTCCAAAACCCTAATTTTTGCTTGAGAGCTCAAATTTTATCATTAGCAACTAATACTGTCAGTTGGTTTCCTTGAAGTGACATTTTAAAGAAAATGTCTGCCAGATACTCAAGTATGAATAACCACAGTTTGTTTGTCAGTCATTCTTTCAAATAAAATTAGTGTTCCATTAAAAAGCAGCTAATTTAGCTTGAAACTCAAAACAGTCACACAAATGCTTTTCTTGAAGACGACCATTTCAGGATGCAGCAGAATGCTTTGGCGCACTTCCATTTTGTCACACGATATTAAAAAGATGTGTACACGAGGAGTTGAAATTTAATAAAATTAATTTTTACTGCTTCAAGGACATTCTTAGCAGAAGCTTGCTTTTTTTGTTTTGCCAGTGCATGGTGGTAAAGAATGCAATAATTCCTAGCACAGATTGGTTTCATTGCCTTGATTGATGTGAAGGCACTATTTTTGCCCATGATTGCTTTTGCACTATCAATGCAAATTTAAAGTTGCGTAGGATAAACCCTGAGATTCAAAAAAGTCATTCAGCACTTTTACCATTTCGGTACATGTGTTTGTTGCCAAGCATTCATATAATAAAAGATCTTCAGTGATTCATTGGGGGCTTATATGGACAAATATAAGCAAAATAGCAAACCAAACATATCTGTTGACCTGTCCGTATTTAAGGCACACATGCAATTCTGTAGGTTAGATATTAACTTTATGTTGCAGTGAAATCTGCGATTTGACAAGTTTTTGTCTTTGAGAAGGGGCACTGGCCTTCTTTACCAGCTTTGTACCCAGCAACGCCAACTATGCAAGGCTTTATTATTCTTTCAGCTATTGGATGTACTTCTCCAGCCACTGCAATACCATAACTCACCTTGTAAAATGGTTTAATATCTTTTCTATTTCTAGTTTGAACCTGAAACAAATAATTTTTAGCTTTAAAAGAGTACATCATGTCTACATTTAAAATGTTCCTTTTTCTTTAAACTCTGATCAGTCTCAAAATGATCACTTGAAATTGTTTTGTTGCATAAGACATAAAAAGGTGAATTATTAGCATCCGTAAAGTTGAGGGGAAGGTACCTTTCATTGTATTTTCGTTTCTTATTAACAGCTTCATCCACTTTCTTTGAGGTTAATTCTTCCATGAGTTAAGGAACTCTGATATTTCCATTTCATCTTTTTTAAAATATTTGGACATAGATGCTACAGGTATAGATAAAGAGAGTGAGTCTTTTTGTCCATTGTTTTTAAGCCAATGATCCATCCTTAAAGATAAGAAAAATGTCCAATGAATAAATTTTCTCTTTATTTTAGAATAAAATCATGAATTCTAATATAATAATAGTTTTAGATAAACTTTTTAAAATTCGAAATTTTTTGAAAAAAAATTTTTAATTTTATTGCAAAAACAATAAAGTATACTTATTTCTTGTTGAGTTTCCAAATAGATACAACTAAAACTTTGGGATTTTAAAATAGTACATTGGATGATAATGTAGGTACAGAAATTATATCAAGTATTATGAAAAAAAGTAAGAACATAAAGTATTAAGAACAAACTGAGTTAATCTCTGAAAATGCACATATTTATACCTTAAACCTACCACCTTAGAAAATTCTCAAAATCACAAGAATTAACAAAACATACATCTCATTAGTGCCAGAGCGATGATATCATATGCCATGTGGCCTCTGGAAAATTCCACTGTATACTCATGAGAGGATGACAGTGAAAAAAAGCAAATAATGTCTTCATATTATTATAAAATGGTTTGACTTCAGACTTCCTGAAAAGATCTCAGAGCCCCCAGGAGTCCCAGACCACACGCTGGATGAATCATTTGTCTAGGGAGCCATCAGTTTTAAATGAGTTTAAATTATCTTAGATATGCCAAGGGGGAGTATGCTACTTTTTCTTTATTTGATGCACTTTATAGAGCTTAAAATTAGATTTTAGGAGTCACTGATGCTTTGAGAGAAACAATTGGTGGCTCCTGAGGTTAGCAGTTCAAGAGCCACACTTCTAACTTGGATCCATTAATTCCTTCCACCTTGCAGTGTGGCTCTGGAAGCCCGTTCAGTCCTGGTTAGGAAGCCAGAAATAGCGGTTTTGCTGTTTGATAAATTAATGAATTTAAATCCTTACATGTTGCTCCTTCAGATCCTTTCATGATCACTAATATTTTTTCAACTAGGAAACTACGAGCAGCTAGAAATGTTTGTATATCGTGGGAATCTATCACTTTATAGTTTAAATATTTTCTTCTAAAGGAAATTTCCTTTGATTCAATACAGAAACATGAGTACATAACCATGTATCCAATACTATTCAGGCTCTTCAGGGATTAAAAAAAGTGAATATCCCTACTCCTCAATTATTAGTGTTTGAGATTTCTTGCATAAAATGATAAGAAAATGTGTAGTTAAATATTGCCTCAAATGCAAACAAAAGCTCAAATGTAGTTTATGAGCAACAAGAATAGGGTACCATAAAGGATTCTGGGTTTTCACAGAAACGGTGAGACTTAAAAAGGGCCTTGAAGGATGAATAGAAATAGAGGCAGCATGGAAGACTATCCCAGGGAATCGATGGTTTGGACACAGGCAGTGCCACCAAAAGCTGGAGCCATGCCTGAGGGATTGGAGGTCCCTGGGACTATAAATGTTTGCACGTGGCCATGGCCAGAACTGGAGAAGTGAAAGGGAAGAGCTGGAATTGTTTCTTTCTTCTTCACTCTCCTACCCTCAAACTGCCTTTAGCTGAGCAAGGAGGATAGAAAGCAAACCAAGAGGACTGGGGGAGGCAGCAAAGGGAGATGGGAGGGAAACTCCAGAGTGAGTTCTAGTCAACCAAAAGAGCTTGTCAAAATAAAATGACTGAGAGGATCAGGGCACCATTGTCTGTGGCAGATGTGGAGAGGCACCGCCCAGATCCCCATCCTGCTACCTGTCTGCGGGAAGCATGGACAGTCATGAGTCGCCAGCCCGCAGCTCCTTCAGGGTGGGCCTCAGCTGCACGGAGCCATCTCGCTCCAAAGAACTGCCTTGCTCAAGGTCATGCTCTTCCCAGGGCAGTTTACAACCAGTGACAGAGAGGCAGGGATGCAAAGACATAGCCATTTCAGATGACTCTGCAGGACAGTGTTGGCTCCAGAGCACCCTGCTGGATTGACAGAGGCTTCATTGCAATTCAGCTTCTTCCTCTGTCCCATCTGATTTTCTCCCTCTTCCCTTTACAGGTATTGATCCCTAAGAGTATCTTGCACCCCAAATTCTGCCTCAGTATCTGATTCTGGAGAATATAACCTGTGACATTCTCTCATCCAGAGCTGAATACATACATATATTTTAAATATATAATATACATGTAAGCATGTGTGTTTATATGTTTATGTATATATGTAATGTTTATTAATTATTTTCCTCTCTTCAATGCTACACTGTTGGCCAATTACCAGCAAACTGTGCTTTCAACCTGTTTGCTTATTTTAAATAGAGCTACTATATTCCTCTAATGAAAATCTTTGCTGCCTAAAAAAATTTATAATGGCAAAATAATTTATCTTTCTCCCAATCCCAATGTAATTTTTGAGATGCTCAGATCCTGAATATACATTATTTGTTCAGAACTGTAGGGTGAGACATAAACAGATGCAATCAACTTTTACTGATCATTGTGGCTGTTATTTGCAACTTAAATAAATGCTGGTAGCAGGTTCTCGAAACCAGGCTGGGAGATGAGATAATGCTTACTTAGAAGAGGGCCTCCAGGACTGATCATCATCTCCAGGTCCCTGCTCCCAGCATTATTACTGTTTTGGCCTCAGTAATGTTAATCATAAATGTAAGTTCTTGGTAAGAATGGAAAATATTCCGTGGTAAATATGACGTCTGGAAGGTCGAAAGCCAGTTTCTCAACAGTACCTGGTGTGACTCTTCGTTCTGGCACCTCCTTAGCCGCACACTCGTCCTTCAGTCTCATGTGCAGTGCAGACGGCCGTGGTCTGATTGCACTAGATCTGCTTGCGGAGACTCGAGCAAAGTTTCTGGAAGACCCGCCAACAAATAAGGAGTTAGACGAGAGGAACCTGAGGGTCTCTTCTTATTCTGACATCCCAGGTCCCAAGTTCTGTGCTGTGTTCCCACATAGGTTATTGGGAGTCCTGAGAAGTAGATTAAATGGTGATTTTTAATTTTATTTTAGGCAAGGCTTTTTATATAAAACAATGACAAGCAAATATGACACCCCTAAAATTCATCATGAGAACAAGCATTCCTTCTGTGAAGCCCAGGTGGAGGGCCAGCCCCAGGCTTGACCGTAAGGAGAGATGGCCATCTGCAGTGTTCTTCCCACCTCTCCTTTCTTTGCCTTTTCCTGGTTACTCAGGCCCGCCCTTCTCACCACAGCTCCCGAATCACTGCTCCACTGACTCCCAGAGCCACAAATGCAATCCAGATCCCTCAGGCTGATCTCACACAAGGGCCTCTGTGGTCTGACCACTGACCACCTCTCTAACCTCTCTCTAGCCGCTCTCTCGCCCATGCACTCTGTGCTCTGGCCACTCTGGAATTCTGAGAGCCCCAGAACACACCACTCCCTCCCTCAGCGCGCTGCCTTTGTGCCTAGTGTTCGTCTTTCTCCACAGACTGCCTGCCCTTCCCTCTGTCCGCCCACCCCCGCCGGCCTGGCAAAGCACTGCTCAGCCCCAGGCCCTGTTACCTCTTCTCAGTTCTTCTCTGACACCCTCACCCGCTCTGTGTTCCAAGTGTTCTGTTCACACCTCCATTCTAACTGGGGTTTTTTGGTTTTGTTTTGCATTAGAGCCCCTTATTTTTCTTCACGCCAGACGCTTCACATGCTTGTGAATGCCTGGAGAGCAAGCACAGCCTCTCGTTCATCTTTGCACCAGCCTGACACGTAGCCGGCCTCAGGAAGTGTCGCATGTTGAACTGTTTTTGTCTTGTTTTGTTTGCTTATTTGAATGTCTCCTTAGGTGTCTAGTACAATAGGAGGAGAAAGAAGAAAGCCCTCCTGACTTTTCAGTGGGCATGCACTGGAGTGAAACTGCTCCTTAGGGACGTCTCCTGGTTGGAGGGGGTGAGGGTAGGGGGTTGCCGGATGCGCTGGTAGGAGAGAGGGGAAGGAGAAGACACAGTAGGAGCTGGAGGCCGTGAGAACATTGGGGATCGGGCAGGTAAGATGTAGGCGAGTCACTTATCAGCAGTAATGCAATGATATAGCCATACCAGTTCTTAGTATATTGAAACTTCCATAATGGTTGGTCAGGAGTATAATAATAACTGCAGTATATGGTAAATGAATCAAATAATACAAATTTTGGCATATGTCATTTATCTCGAAAACCAAACAGCAATGCTATTTCAGAATAGTTTTCAGGTTCGGGCAGTGACATTCAGAGCCAGGGACAGGGGTGTGGTGTGCAGGGGTGACAGACATCTTGCTATCTATTTCGGGTGTTGGAGACTTGCTTATTCTCCATGACCATTTGTTTCTAGAGCCCTTTCCAGTATTCACATTCATTTCCTCCTTCGGGGCTGACAACATTCTTGTGGGGGAAGTATGAATACTCCCATTTCAACTGAAGAGGAAAACAAGCCTTAGAGGTAAGGATAGCTGCTCGGGGCTGACTCTAGAGGCAGAGCCAGCTCCTGAGTCGCCACAGACAATGGCAGCTTCAGCAGTGAGAGTCAGCCTGGGGACCTTGGTCAGTGTGGCATGGTCTGTGTCCCACACACATTGCCTTGGCCCACCAGAGGTCACCTTCAGGCTCAGAAGACTGTTCCTGTACATGCAGATGACTTCCTACCCCAATCACCTGAGACTCCACCTGAGGGCCTTCTCTGGTCCCAGAAGCATGCTCTGTCCTCCGGCAGGCTGGACTGAAAGTTTTGGGGAGTTAATGCCTTTTAGGAGCACTCCTCAAATCACAAGATCCCTCGAATCACAAGATCCCTCAAATCACAAGAGACCAGGGTGGGTGGAAATAGCCCAGCTCCCTAACCTTTCTAGCCTCCTCGCCCTCAGTGGGGTGACTCCCAGGTACGTACTGCACTGACCCTCAGTGGGTCCTCAGCAGCATCACTTGTCACTTGACCAGAGCTCATGACCCAAAGCTCACTGGAGTGTCCCTCAGGGGCTCTCTTCCCTTCTCTGTCTCTCTCCCTCACTCCTTCTTCATGCTTCTGGGAATCACTTCTAGGTATAAGTGATAGCACCCTACAGGAGTGGGTGGGGGCTCCCAGAGCCTGGCATGTGCCTGCCCCCACTCCAGGCCCCCATCTGGGGCCAATCAGCACTAAGACAACAGTGGGCAGGGCTGGCCGCTGGGGGCGGAAAACCAGTGCCAGGATGCAGACACCTGAGGCCTGGGCCAGTCCTGCTTACCCTGATTCCACTGCACCTGTCTTCTCAGGCCCTGAGTGCAGCTGGCTGGACTCTCTAACAGAAAGCTCTCTTAATCAAGCAGATTTCCAAGTCCTAGTTCTTGCAAGTGGTTCTAGAAATGAGAATGTTTAGATAGAACATTGGAACTTGACTGGGTTCTGTCTGACCTTGCTGAGGCAAGGCAACTCGGTGACATGGGGCCAAGCTCAGGATCAAGTGTGACAGGTCTCAAATCCATCTGAACCTCTTAAAGCCCACACAAGTGGCCAACTCTTTGTAGATTTTGTATTTTTATTAGTTCCTGCGGCTTCCAAGCATGGGATTTTGGATGTTGAAAACACTAGTTATTCCTTGTGTTAATATGATAAAAGCAGTAATAATAAAGCGCATTCTCCCAGAGGCTGTGTGAGCAGGGCTGGGCTTCTCTCCCGACCTTGGGTGAGGGGGGCTGCTCTGTGGCCATGTTACCTTTGACTCTGGCAGAATTCCGTGACCTTTCCAGCGGTTTCGATATTCTGGCTCAGAGCTTTTAGCCTGTGGCTTCCCAGGGGTGGTCCCAGGCCAAGGAGCAGCTCCAAGCCTTCCTGGAAGGGCTGGCTGTGGAGCCTGAAGTAGGGGCCTCCCCACCCCCACTGACTCTACATCCACATGGAGTGGGGCTGCCTCGTGGGTGGGAGAACTCAGAATCCCAGAGGGGTCTTAGGTCTCCCGCTTGGTCGGGGGAGCAGAGGGGGTGTGTGTTGATTGATGCCCTTTCTATTCGAACACCTGCCTGTTTGTCATAGCCAACGCCTTCAGGGAATTACAGCCTGTCTTGATCAGCATTTCACTTTATCCTTCTCGGTTCCCTCCCAGGAAAGTGAAGATTTAACAAGGCAAATCATGAAACCCCTCTGCTGGAATCAGACAAAAAGGAGGATCTTTAATAAGAAAGTCAGTTATGCATGTTATGCTGTTGTGCCTAGTTCTCCAAGAGGGCAACGGTGAATGTTCTCTTATCTCCTTTTCAAACCTTCACAGTCTGAGTCTAGTTTTTACCACACAGAAACTTTTTCTCTGTGAATTCTTGAACATTCCAGTTGCCACAGAATTACCCTGGACTTTATAGATGACATCTGTCTTCTCTTTGGAGAGGATCGTGAGAAGGCGATCTTTGAATGCTCAAAAGAATGGTTTTTGTCTCTGTTCCCATTAGGGAAAAAGATGTCAGATGCGAGGCCAGGCTTGTTTCACCCTCCCATACCCACTCCCATGGAAATTGCCCTTCTTCCCATCTCAGGTACACTGACTGGACCAGGTGGGCCTCTGACCTCCGGATACGTCTCCCAAGGCCACTGAGCTTATGGCCTGGTGAAAAAGATGATCTGGGCCACTAAGATGCCTCCTTCAGGACGAGAAGCCACTGACATTTGGAAATGGGAGCCAAAGAAGAA
>NW_011888847.1:2257377-2262781 GCF_000151845.1 Pteropus vampyrus | reverse complement strand
AATCAGACAAAAAGGAGGATTTTTAATAAGAAAGTCAGTTATGCATGTTATGCTGTTGTGCCTAGTTCTCCAAGAGGGCAACGGTGAATGTTCTCTTATCTCCTTTTCAAACCTTCACAGTCTGAGTCTAGTTTTTACCACACAGAAACTTTTTCTCTGTGAATTCTTGAACATTCCAGTTGCCACGGAATTACCCTGGACTTTATAGATGACATCTGTCTTCTCTTTGGAGAGGATCGTGAGAAGGCGATCTTTGAATGCTCAAAAGAATGGTTTTTGTCTCTGTTCCCATTAGGGAAAAAGATGTCAGATGCGAGGCCAGGCTTGTTTCACCCTCCCATACCCACTCCCATGGAAATTGCCCTTCTTCCCATCTCAGGTACACTGACTGGACCAGGTGGGCCTCTGACCTCCGGATACGTCTCCCAAGGCCACTGAGCTTATGGCCTGGTGAAAAAGATGATCTGGGCCACTAAGATGCCTCCTTCAGGACGAGAAGCCACTGACATTTGGAAATGGGAGCCAAAGAAGAACGTTGTGGTACAGCAAGGGGAGAGCAGCAGGTGATCACTGTCATGGTCACATACGGTCAGAGGACCAGAAAGAGCCAGAGGCAGAGGCGGGAGAATGGAGCAGGCACTTAGACAGTGGCAACGACTAGTGGCCGCGGGTTCCTGGCAAGATGTGTGGCCTTAGCGTGGAACAGGTTTCCCATCTCAGCCATCTGAGTAAAGACTCCTGTTCTAGAAGTCTCCATGTCTCCTGCACAGATCCTTGCACTCAACTCCCCTTCTCTGAGCCATCTCAAAGTAGAGGGAGGGTCTCTGTTTCTGAAACCCATCTGCTCATCAAGGGAAGGTGTTTAGATCACTTACATTTAATGTAATTATTGATATAGTCAGGTGTATGTATCTACCACCTTGCTACTTATTTTCTATTTGTCCCATCTATTCTTTGTCTCTTTTTATTCCTTTTGTCATTTTTTTGCATGAATTGTGCATTTTTTTAGTATTCCATTTTATTTCTACTATTGACTTGCTAACTATGTCACCATGTTTTATTTTTTTTAGTAGTTGCTCTAGGATTTAAAATTTGCATAATTAACGCATCACAGTCCATCTTCATATAATATTATACTACTTCACATATAACATAAAAACCTACAACAGTAGACTTCCATTTCCCCCTTCTGTACTTTGCTCTACTGTTGTCATGCATTTTACTGCTGCATGTGTTCTTAACACCACAATACATGCTTTTGCTTTAAATCATTATTTTTTAAAAATTTTTAAATGAGAAAAACAAAGGGCTTTTATTTTTACCCACGCATTTACCATTTCCTGATCTCTCTAGTCTTTGTGTCGATCCAAGTTTCCATCTGGCATCATTTTCCTACTGCCTGAAGAACTTCAGTATTTTTTAAGTTCAGCCCTACTGGCAACAAATGCTCTCATCTTTTGTCTGTCTGAAAAAGTCATTTCACCTTCATTTTTAAATTATATTTTTGCTAGATTTAAAATTCTGGGTTGACATATTTTTTCTTCCAACACTTTAAGATGCATTTCGCTGCCTTCTGGATTGCATTGTTGCTAATATTAAGTCTGTGGTAAGTTTTATCTTTGTTCCTTTGTACAAAATGTGCCTTTTTACTCTAGATGCTTTAAAGATGTTCTCTTTGTCACTGTTTTTCAGAAACTTGATCATATTGCAGGATGGCGTAAGACATTTGGATCTGTAGATTTATAGTTCTCATCAAATTTGGGAAAAAAAGATTTGGCCATAATTTCTTCAAACATTTTTTTCTGCTTTCCCCTTTCATCTATCTTTCTGAAACTCTAGCTTCACAAACACCAGACTTCTTGATATTGTCACACAGGTCGCTGAGGCTATGCTGTGGGGTTAAAACGTGTACGTTTTCTTATATGTAAATTAGAACTAAATATAATTGATTTAAATAAATGGAATAATATATACAAGTTCCCAGCACCACTCATGATACACAATAGGTGCTTGATAAATATTACTTCTCATCTCCCCAGCCCCACCTGTTTAATTTCCCTCCATGCCCCTGCTCTTTTTACACTCTCGGTCTCTTATGCTTCTCACACCCCTCCGCCTCTCCAAATTCCTCCTGTCCTTCCAAGTCTTTTCTGAGTTACTCCAGGTCACGATTCAGAACTCTTAAAGCACTCACCGCTTGCTTCCCCATAATCAGCCATGGTCGTGTATTGACCTGTGTCATTCACAACTTATGGATGCTTCTGTGTCTTGCCTCGCCTTTGGTTTTGAATTTCTCAAAGATGAGTACTTTTTCCTCTCTGTAACTTCATCACTGCCTGCTCCAACATTGCCAGGTGTTTTTTATTGTCCGCTACCTGGAATGGAGCCCTACAGGTCTCCCCAGGCCAATGAGCTCCTGGAAGAAAGAAACTGGTCTAGAGAGATGATATAGTATTCTAAAGGAAAATGGACTTTGGAGCTCAGTTGCCCTGGTCTGAATCTCAACCCTGCTTGCAGCCTATTCCTGTGACTCTGACCAAATTGCTTTGCCAAACTGAACCTGTTTCCTCATCATGGGTGTGATTGTTGGAGTGAGATGAGAAAGAATTACGTCAAGCGCCTGGCTATTATCTCTGTCCTTGAGAGCTGGGTGGATGGATGCAGGAACAGGCCCCTGGCCTGGCAGGAGGTACATGGAGCTGGTCCTCCTATTCAGAGAACACCTAGACCTGTGGATTTTTGCCGGTTGTGAACTCATTTCCCCAGAGAGGAGAGAAACAGCCTCGGTCTAAGGGCTCTGCATCCCTCACAAAAGCCTGTTGTGTTTCTTCAGGCCTATCCACACATCTGGTTGTACTTACTGATCTAAAAATGTATCCATCCTTCTTGCCATGTTCACATTTCAGAACATGGTAAGCCCCAGGGGGGAAAAACTCATAAATACCATGCATTTAAAAAAAAAAAAAAAAGGCAATGCTCTGCATTCACGTATTTCCAAAAGACAAGGAACATAGTCCTCTGCCAGTGGCGGGCACCCAGACAGCTCTGCACACCAGGAGCTGATGTGCCAGCATCTTCAGAACCTGAGTCTAGTGGTCTTTAGCTAAGAAAACTCCTCCAAAGCAGTGAGGAGAACGTCCTGGCTGGGGAATCCAGAATATAACAGGTTCTTTTAACTGCCTAGTAAAGGTTCTATTCCCAAAATGGGAGGAATAGCAAGGAGGGGCCAAGAGTCAGGACACCTGGCTCTGCCTCTAGATTTCCTGAGTGACCAAGAACATGCCATTCAGTGTCTTTGGGCCTCTTTTACTCATCTGTACATAACTGCTGGCCTTCCATTTCAGCTGTGATTCTGCGAATGTCTGTGAAACCAGTGAGGCAGAGATATTTGTCAATGTATTTGTTTTTGTCCATATCCTCAATGCCTTGAACAGTGCCTGGCATGTAGTAGATACTCCACAAAGGTTTTTTAAATAGATGAATATCGTAAGGTTGAAATTCTAAGCCTCTACTTAGATATGAGCTTTGCCCTCAGCTACTACGATGTCAGGCAAGTGACTTCATCTCTGAGCTTCAGTTTTCTCATTTGTAGAATAGATAATGAGGCTATACATGATGATCAAATGAGATGTTTGTAGAGTCCATGAAAGGGCCTAATACAGGGTGAGTGCTCACTAAATGAAAACGGTCATAGTTATTGCTGCATCTACCATAATTCGGCTTGTTGGTTTAAAAATTACCGTAGGAATGTCCCCTCTTCTTTTGTCTCTTTTTCTCCCACCTTCCCACTCTCTGTATAATGGTGCAGAGCCTGGAGTTTCTCACTCACTGGGCCAGTTTCTCACGCTGAGGACCAGACCAAAAGAACTGGTTTGTATTATGATAGGAAATTAGATTCAGGTTAGAGCTGAACAAGATATGTGAAACATTGAGAGAAGTTATGAAGAGAGATGGGGAACTTTTCCCCAGGAAATCTGTTGAAAAATAATAGATGTTTTCATCAGCGACTGGCTCCTGTCTTGACCCACGAGAACAATGTGAAACCTTTCACTCGATGGCCTCTATAGACCATTAATAGCTCAAGGACATTGTGATGAGGCCATAGGCTCGGCCAGAGATGTTCTGCATGTGATCTGCTCCACAGTGAGGTCTTAAAGGTTAAAGAACTACTGGAATGCTTTCGTGCTACCTGATGACAGGGTAAAAGGAAGGAGAGCCCAGACTGGTGCCTGCTCAGCCCTGTTGCCTGATTCTGAATGAAGAAATAAAGAAGGGCCCCACTAAACCTGATTTCTCATGAGACTCGCATTGCTGGGTCTTTCAGGAACCTCCTTGCCACCTCAAAGCCAGCTTATGGGCAGGAGTTCCAGCACGACTTCAGTGGCCAGGTCAGATAGAGCTACAGGCCTTCTCTCCTCCTGCCCATTTCACCATGGGTTTGGTTTGCAAGGGGAGAGGAGGAGCCACACTCTCAGCTGAGCTTAGTGTCCTCCAGGGGCTTTCCCATCAGTGCTGGAGACTGCCAACCACCCCCAGGTCCTACGTTCACTAAAGGGGCCGGGCCTTGGTTCTGGTTAAGAGAGCCTAGGACAGAGGTAGGTGGAGGTAAAGGGGAGTGACTTGTCATGACTGAGGTTGGGACAGAGAAGAAATAGACATCTTCTCTGTTCGTGCGACTTCCTTCACTAGCTTTGTCTGTGGCAGCTGCGGATAGAGAGTGCTGACCTGTGACTGGCAGGTAAAGAAAGGAGCGAGGTTAAACTGAGCCGAGCTGAGTTGAGCAGAGTTGAGTCGGAAAGACAGATCCTACCCTTTAAGAACACCCTGGAATGAGGCATCATTTTCGTGCCGAGATTGAGTTTGTTTTCCTCGGAACTGCTTCTAGTGACCAAGGAAGAGAAATGCTTTACTTATGGACATGACATCCAGAAAGGTCCTCTCAAGGTTCTTTCTGGTCCACGGAAGCAGCACCCCCACAGGTGCCACCGTGAAGCTCCCCCCTGCAGCCAGCCACCCCCCAACAGTGCCCCGATTTCCACTGCACCTTCCGGTCCCTGCAGCTCATCCCCACACTTCCTCTCTGCGCTCCCTCCTCTTCCCACACGGGAGTGACTTCCTGGAGTCTTCCCCAAGGGCCTTTCTGGAGCAGCCCTGTGCCATACAGAGCTTCTGCATGTACTTGATCATATATTTCTTACACTGACTCCCATTCTCCATTTGTTGTATTTCCTCCCCTGAATAATTCTGAATGCTACAAAGAAGGTACTTGTAATTCTTTGGTGTCTCCCAGAGTACACAGCTCAGTATACAACAGGTACTCAATACGTGCTTCTTGAATGAATGACTGAAAGCCTATATCTTATATCTTAAGATGCACTTTTTAAAAGTTTGTGTCATAATAGGT
>NW_011888847.1:2251045-2255252 GCF_000151845.1 Pteropus vampyrus | reverse complement strand
GCCAAGTCACGTCCCCCTCCCCCGTGCTGCCTCTCACAGCCGCTTGGCCTTCTCCCTGCTGCTTCGCCCAAACCTCTCTGACAGCCAAGACCACCGGGACCTTGGGAGGATCCTGCTTGGTTCGCTAATTAGTTTGTGTAGGAGAGTCTTGTGCCCCCATTTGGAGGTAGAGACGAGCCCGTGTCCTCCAACATCCCAATGGCCAATCCCAGGCTGCCTGTGTCGAGCTCTTCCCACACAGCCATCCTCGTTTCCCAACCTGGCCTTCAGTTTGTGGCCACGCTCCACGGACAGAGTCCCTTCTCATCAGCATTCTGCCACTGCGTGTTGCGGGCTGGCCTCCCCGCCAGGCCTCCAGCCCCTGCATGTGTGAGCACTAAAGGCTAGACACTGGTGCTGAGTCAACATGAGTCCACAGGGCGTCCACGAAGTCCCTGATGGGATGACTGGGAGCTCTCCCAGGAAGCAAATCGTAGTCTCAGGAAAACCTGCCATTTATCAAGAGCTGATTGGGCTGGTCCACTATGCTAAACCCTGTCTATGTAGAATCGTTTTAAATCCTTACAACCACCCTATGAGGTGTGTCGTTGTCATCATCGTCGTCAACCCTCATTTAATATATCAAGCATCTGAGATAGAGGGCAAAGAACTGGTCCGAGCCCATGGAGTTAGTAAGTGGTGAGGCAGGGAGCAGACCCCAGCAGTCCCACCCCACACTTTCCGCTCGAAATCCCACTAGGTTGCAGCAGTATTGAACAGCCCACCCTGACCTCACCTGTCCCAGGGTATCCCAGGCACTCGAGCAGAAGCCGACAAGTGCAGGATCAGGTGGGAGGCTCTTGGTGGCAGAACTTTGGGTTAAGTCACTGCCCCGCTCTGAGCCTTTGCTTTCTCACCAGTAAGACGGGGATTGTGACAGAAGCTACCTCACAGGGTAGTTGGATGATTAAATGTGCTAATATGTGTAATAGGCTTAGAACAGTGCCTGTCACTGGACACACTTAATACACATGAACCTTTATCACGATCATTAATGATAGGATTGTTCCAACTGGAACGTTCCAAGTCTCTGTCTGACCCCCAGGGTTTTCTCCGGGAGACTCCTGTTTTAACTTACAATATCCATTCTCTCTTTAATTTGTCCCTCCATCTCATTCCTCCACTTTCTCCTCTTCTCCTCCTTCCAGCCCTGACATGCCATTGAATCTGTTTAGTTCATTTGAATGCTCGTATCCCTGAATGTGACAGATTGAGGGGGTGAGGGTGGAGGTGGAGAATGGAAGAGCTTGTATAATAGGACATAAATAAACTTGCTCACGCTTCTATTTTTTAATTTCAGGTTTTATTCCATCACAGGCAATTCAATTCTTCTCTTGAATCAGAGGGAGGATGTTTTATGCATGCATTTCTCCCCAGCACGCAGACAGTAGGGTTCAGTGTGTTTCTCGGTGCTTCACATGCACTAATCCTTTGAGTGCTCTGGTACTCTCTTACAGTCCCCCTGCCTGGCAGATAATAAGCACTCAAAGGCCTGGCTAATGAAAGAAATGTGTTTAATTTCTATCTTCTTAATGGACACACCATTTTAAACCCCCAACTCGATCTTTGCGGCTCCTACTGTTCCCCTTAACTTCTGGCGTCACTCCCCTATAACTTCAGGAATGGGGCTTCAGCACAGTCTTTCACCTTAGTGAATGGCAGGGCCCAGGTGACAGTGACAAAGCTGAGCACACACCTAGAAAGACTTGATGTTTTTCTATAGAGTTTGATTTGAGCAGCACCCAGAAATCCCCTCAGATCATCTGAAAACATCCCTCTCTCCACACGGGAAAGGCATTCCTTTGGGTTGCTTCTCAAGTAGCCCTCTGTAAACTACAAATCTCGGAGGCTTAACACACCACACTTTGTCATGGCCAGATAGGCCTGGGTTCAAATCCTCGTCACATGATTTATGGAGCAAATTCCTTACAGCCTCCTCATAGATAGAGTGGGGCTGTGGGGGGATCACCCAGTTCAGTGTCTGACATTTTGTGGGTGCCTTCTTCACTCTAACAGCCATCCGAGAGCAGGCCAGTAAGGAAAGGAAATTTTTGAGGGAGATAAGAGAGGAAAAAGAAAAGAAAGAAGGATGATTTTAGAGTCTGTCAGGCCCAGAGTGGGACAGGGTGGTGGGTGGAGGCTGGCAAGGGAGGGAGCTGTTTATCGGCATCTCAGCAAACAAGAATTGAGAATATAAAGCAAGGCATTGTGCTGAGGGTTGAGGAAGTAAAAAGGAATTTTTATTTATAATTTATACCCCACCTACTTCCAAAGAGATTTTGAAGTTGACTCACAGTGAACACCACATATGCAGCAAGATCACGGAAATAAAAAATCAAATCCACGAAATTGAAGGAAAGAAACCAGCATTTACAATCACAATGCACCAAGTTCTTGCGTGCACTCTGTCGTTTAATCCAACAACTTTATTTTACAGATGAGAAAGACAAGAGCAAAGAGGTGTGCCCAGGGCAAGTGTGGGCACAAGCAAAACTTTTCCATTAGGCACAGCAGGCACAGGGCCTGGGGCCCACAATACCTTCAGGTGCCCAGGAAAATGTTTTAAAATTGTTTTTAAAATTAGAAGAAGAAAAAAAAAATTTAGGTTTGAGAAAATGTTTTAATATAGAATATTAATATATTCTTTATACCAACATAATCATAAAATATAATTTTTACTATTTTTTAGTGGAGAAAAGGGCTGACAAATGTCAAAGTGCCTAAGACTCCGAAAAGTCGTAATGCAGCCCCAAGCCACAAACTCCACTGCCTAGCTCCAAACCTGTGTTCTTCTCCCACTAAGCGAATATTTATGCTGTCGTTGAGTACAACCTACAGGTCGGCTCAGAAACTAAAGAGACCGTGATGAGATAAATAATTCTCGGTTTTGTAAAAAAGATGTGTTGTGGGGCACATGTACTCACTTTACGATACAATTGTTTTAAAAAAAAAAAAAAGTAGTTTTCTTATTTTATTTATAGCTAATCAATTTTTTAAAATCAGTTCCATTAGATATCGGGGGTGGGGGGGAACCTAAATTTTGCCCAGTTTGGTAAACTTTCAGTCAGATTTGGTAACCAAAACTGTCTTTTGAGGAATCTTGGATGACTTGGGCCAATCTCAACCTTTGGGAAACTACTTTCTCTGCCTGCGGAACCTGGTTGGTGAATGATTCTGACCAGACCCTCCTGGCAGCCCGGGAGAAGGTCCTCGGGTTCCTGTGGCATGATTCAGATCCTCGCTGTTTTCCACTGCAAGGGGCTGAACTAGCCTGCTCCCTGAACTGATGATCACTGCAGTGGGACAGGCCCCATCTTGCTTTTCCGGATGTTGTGCCAGGGCACAGTGCCGGAGCCCATGGTCCCTGCCAGCTGTTTGGGTGACCACTTAGTCCCGTTGCCAGGCCTGCCTTATGTCATTCTGCTGGCTCTCTCAGCACCTGCTCGGGTGCTGTCTTGGGCTCCTCTACCTACCACTTCTTGCTGCACCTCCATGCCATGGTACGGGTGCTTCTCCTGGCCTTGTGGTCTTTCCCCCAACCCCTGTCTGCCTGGATAAGAAGACACTCACTATCTTCTCGTTCATACTTCTCTGGATGCTTTAAAACTCCCAACATGCCAGGTTGTGCCCTGACATTGATGAGGAAAGTGGAAGAGGTGACCATGGCAGTGGCAGAGAAAAACCCTTCTGCCCAATCCACCCGTTCTCTCTCTACCTCTCTTTTCCCTCTCAGAGTCTTTCAGAGTAGAAGGAACAGGCTTTCCCTTCTTCATTTTCTAAGATCGAGTCAGGCAGGTCTAACTCTTGATATATTACATGAGAGTTCAGGAGTTTTAGAAAACCTTTCCTCCTAATGATAACTAGCTTCCCATCTGAGAATCTTGCTACAGACCCAGACAAAATTTAATCGAATATGTCCAGCTAGTTAGTATTCTATCTGCCTTCCTCTTATCTCCTGCCCCAAACATTGTTTCAATGGACAAGAAACCCCAGAACAATAAGATTTACAGGCTATGAAAATTCATTTGAAAATAATTCCCAAAAGGGTTAACTTTATGGCAGAAAACATGTTAGTTCAACAAGAGAGACCGATTGTGCTGATACTAAATTCCAAAAGAATTGTATTCTGTGGGTCTTTATGCAAGGAACATTGAACAACATGGTGAAC
>NW_011888847.1:2224408-2250085 GCF_000151845.1 Pteropus vampyrus | reverse complement strand
TTTAGTGAGCTATAACACTGTTGCTTGATTGTCACCTGAGAGAAGCAGCTGGTGGAGAATGTGGGTGTTAGCTTATCAGATATGAACTTGAAACTTATCTCACCACTCATCACCTGTGTGACCTTGGAAAGGTCAGAGATGCCCAGACTTCAGTGTGTCTTTGCTGAAAAATGGGTACACAAAAGATTATGGGTGTCCTGAGACACCTGTAGAGCTTTTCCTTTATTTTTTTTCTCCACTTCCTGCACCAAGATAGACTATTGATTCCCTTTTGGGGGCCATCTTGCACAAAGAATGAGCTCCTGACCTGTACATGCTCCATGAGTGAACACCTATGGTGCATAAGAGGGGGAGCTGGATGGCTGACATAGAGTTCGTCACCCAAGTATCTACAGCTGCCCTGCACCTGGGTCATCAGCCCAGCCTTGGTGACATCTCTGTCTCTGGACACCTTAGATTTCCACTGCAGCAGGAAGGGCCATGTTGAGTCTGTAGGGGCTCTTGGTGTGCTGGGCAGCCGTCACTCCCTCAGGTGCTACCTGGGACTCCACAGCATTCCGAAGCTGGCCATGGTGCAGGCGCTCTCTGTGTAAAGCCCACAGACTTCCTGGCACAAGAACTGAAGGAAGCTCTGCCTTGGCCCACCCTGCCCGACACTGCTCCGGGGCCCACAGCCCCTCACCGGCTGCTCCCGCCACGCTCAAGAACATCATGTCTCCTCCTCACAGCCGTCTCTCTGCTCCTCGGGTACTCGGTCATAACTTACACATACTTAATAATTTTGTGAAAATTTATGAACTCCTTTTGAGCTACAAGACTGGCAGCCTGCTCTGGGCTTCGTTAATTCCCAGGATGATGTCAGCAGAACCTAATAAGGTAACTGAAGGCCCAAACCTATAGATTAAAAATGGAAGAAATGTTACCCCCCCCAAAAAAAAATTGCTTGGTAGAAGAATAATGTACAAAGAATGAGTTTATTTAAATATGTGAAAAATAAGCATTATGAAAATGAAATTGTTCATTTTCATTTACAATAAAAATGAAGTATTTATGAATGAGTCTAACAAAATTTATGCTAAATCTCTATTAAAAAATTATTAAATTTTTATTGAGACATTAAAAGATGTTCTAAGAAATATAAAGATATACTATATTTATGGATAATGAGTCAGTAGTATAAAGATGTCATTTTTCCCAAATTTTTATATAGGTTCGCTATATCCCAATCAAAATCCCAGCAGTTTTGCATGTAGAATTTGATAAGCTTATTAGAAAATTCATATAAAAGTACAATGAGGAAAAGAAGACAAACAGGTGAAGGAGTTGTCCTACCAGATATCATAATTTATATAAAGTCATAGTAATTAAGACAGTGTGGCATTGGCTCAGGCATAGGGAACTGGATCGATGAAACCGGATCGAGAGCCCACGAATGAATCCACATGTGTGTGGATACTTGATATATGAGAGAGGTAGGATTACAAAGCCGTGAAAAGAGCTACAAGGAAATATACTGTGAATGGGGGAGCAAGTCCCCTGGTGGGTCTCTCCAGCCTGGCCCGGGAAACTACACTCAGAGGCACATGAAAAGAAAGGGTTGAATCTGCTCAGAGCTCCTGGAAGAGGGAGGCGCAACAGGCCACACAGGGTCAACTAATTCTCAATTTAAAACAAATATAGACAGAATGCTACTCGTTTACCAAGCCTAAAAATAGACTAAACTACTCGCTTCAACTATATGAAATTGAGGATATCCAACCATTTTTGTCCGACAAAAACGGTAATTTCCTATAGTTCATCCTAATATTGTTAAGGGTGAAACCTTAATGGAAAGCAAGGTAACGATGAACACAGGGTCAGGATAGGGTAACCTCTGGAGATGGGGGCAGTTTTGAGGCAGCGAGGGAGGGAGGACTTCGCAAGTACTGAGATGTTCTAGCCTATTTCTTGACCTCATGAGTGGTTACGAAGATATTTGCTTTACAGTTTTTTTTAAACCATGAATAAATTTTATGCATTTTAAAAATGATTGAAGAAAAATGTAGATGCCAACTCTGAACTCAGGGCGTACTAGCCAAACAACTCTCGACGGTCGGGGAGAGCAGGGCGCCTCCTACTGGGAGCCAGGGGCCCCACATTGCCCCAGATTCCCTGGAGTCGCTGGCTGGCAGAGTAGATTTGTCTTGTTTTGTTTTTCCCAGATAATAATAAGTAATGCTTTTATCATTCCACTTGTAATGGTGTATTACCGTAAATTATTTATGCGTGTTTCCCCAATCGCGGTGGAAACCCTCGAGAGCAAGGACTGACCTTGTAAAGCGGAGGGCAGGGCACACTGTAGGGACTTGACTAAAAGTCAGCTCAAAGGATAGACTCCAGATGAATGGACAGAAGGGTAGGTAGATGGATGGATAGAGGGTTTTAATAAAAAGTCGCAGGTCTTTAATGAATAGGGGGTTTTATTTTCAGAACGAATGAAGAGATCGTAAAGCATGTTTAATGATTCAGTGACTGGGACAATACACACTGTATTTTGAATACTAAGTTATGTCTTCATCTAATTATGCTACTGGGACTTGCTTTTGGTTCTTGCCAGCCTCCCAAGGCCTCCTACCTCCTCATACAGCTGGAGGGCACTTACTCACTTTGTGCTTTAGGTAAATAGTGTTCCCAGGGTTGTGCAATGAGGAGGTTCCGAACCCTGAACATTTGCTGTGCCCCCTTTGCCAGGGCACAACCATGACCCAGGAAGTGGGGTGTTGGAAAGTCACTCCACGTGCGGGCTGGTTCCTGATGTGCCCTCACCCCCTCAATCGTGGAGGGCAGTCACTCAGATCACACGGTTTTGGGGAACATTGTCCTTCCTCTTGCCTGCTTTTCTCCTTCCCTCCCCTCCTCCTTTCCTTCTCTCCTTCCTCTCTTCCTCTCTCTCTTTTTACCTCTTTCCTTTCTTCGCTTCTCTCTTTGTCCCCTCTGCCTCTCTCCATCCCTGTCCTTGTCCCTCTCTCTCTCCCTCTCTTCTTCCAATCCTGCACTTGGCAGTCTTTCCAGTCCTGTATTGTTTATCTCCTACTGTCAGCCAGGTAGATCTGGTGGCAAAGAAACCCAAACATTTTAGCTATCCCCCATCTCCTCCCCTCCGCAAGAGACCAGCTCTGACTGCCTGCTTTTTAGGAGGCTGAATTCCCTCCGGGCCCTTCACCCTGTATACTCTCCACCCTACGCCTCGTTCAGTCCACGGACCTCTCTGGGTGGCCTAGAACCTTCACCACCAGGCGACCACAAAATCCCCTTGAGCTGGCCCAGGACCCCTTCCCAAAGCCACAGCCAGAGAAGGAGCCATTTGTTACTTCTAAATGTATTCATCCTTAGCCTCATGAGCAAATGCCCCTCCCTTGGACCCTATAATAGAAACGTGGATTTTGGCTGCCCTTCTTTTTACCCCAAAAGAGCTGCTTTTGTAATAAGGGGCATTAGAAGATTGTCCTCTGCTTGGAATGCATAGATGCTTTTGTCTCCACAGTCTCTGCCTAGGGCTGCTCTGGCCTGATTGACAGGAGAGAGAGAGATTATGCGATCAGAAGGAGAAGAGGGTAAGAAGGGATCTGGAGAGGTGGAGCCTGGAAGGGTAGAGAGAATCAGAGAGAAGAAAAGATCAGGTTCCAGAATTTTAACACTGGAGGAGATAGAAGATCATCGAGTAGGACTGCCCATTTTTCAGGGGGGGAAACCAAAGCCTCAGAGATAAGTAGTTTGCTCCTTTTCTGCATTGATAATTGGCAGAGTTCAGACCAGCAGGCAGGTCTCCTGACTCTGATCCCAGCCCAGCACCACCCTCTGCCTGACTCAAGGCAAAGAAAGTTGACTGGCTTGGCAGCAAAATGAAACCTTTTGATTTATGAGGAATTCTGAGATATCTTCCAGTTGACAGTCTTTGGAGAATTGCATAAGCCCACACTTTTGTGGGGGCAGCACTTAATGAAATGAACACATGAGTTATTCATTTTTCATTAAGGATGACATGCAGAGAGTCTATATCTAAGAATGAAAAATAGGTCCCGGCCTGGGGCCCCCTGGTCCCATGGTCCCGGGAGCACTTGTCTCAAGACACAGAGATGGGCAGGAGCGGGGTTTAACACTTGCCAAACACTTACTGTCATGTTCATTATCTCATGTAATTCTCACAGGGAAATGGAAAGCGAGCTACTATTGCTCCAGTGTTAGAGATGAGAAAACTGGTTCAGAGAGAGCAAGTAACAAGTCCAAAGGCACCCAGCTAGTGAGTGACAGAGCCAATAAGCCGTCCATGTAGGACTGGGAGGCCAGCTGTGCAGACACCACTCCAAAGAGATACTCCAAAGACAGAGGAGCTCCGGGGCCTGGCAAGGGGAACCCTGGGCACTGGTGGTCAGCCAGGCTCAGCTGGACAGTGGCTGAGCTGGCGAAGTCTAGAAAGCAGTTGGGCCATGAAAATGATGCCTCAGCGGCCTCTGTTTTCTCTGCTTTCCAATCCCCCAGCCTCAGAGCAAGTTGGCATCTGTATCAGGAAACCCAGCTGGGCCCCCAGCTCAGATGCAGGTGCGACGGGTCTGGGCCTTGGAGCCAGTAGGACCTGAGTTTGAATCCTGAGCCTGCCACTCATTAACTGTCAGGCCCTGAAAAAGCGCCTCAATCCCTCTTGAGCCTCAGTTTCCATACTTGCAATAGTTACAGAACAATACCTACTTCTCAGCATTGTCATGAAAGTTACTATTATTAATACTAATAGCAGCTGTTTAATAGTAATGAGAAGTAACATGTATCGAGTGCATTTCACATGCTAAGCACTCGACTATGGTACCTGAGTTAACCTCCTATAAGCTCCATTGTACCTGAGGAAACTGAGGACATGGAAGCTCAACGACATTATTTGCTTGCCCAGTCCACAGAGTTCGCAAATGACAGGGTCAGAATTTGAACTCAGGCCTGTGTGCATCCCCCAGCCCGCTAACACGACTCTCTTTATAAGCAAAGTCCTTACCACATAGATACTCAACAAATAGGAGTTCCGGTCCCTTCTTTTTGCCCTTGAAAGCCCAGATACCCACAGTGCCCTCTGGGATTTGCTTTAGGGCTTGCCTACACGGAGTTTTCTGGAAGTCAGGAGAAACCTAGGCTGGGGGCTCATCTCCCACTCCAGACCTCCCGCCCCTCCCCCAGCCTCCTCTCCTTATAGGGTTTGGCAGAAGCTGCTTCACTCAGGGCCTCTGTGTTGCTGGAAACAATGCAAGTTTATTTTGGCACTGCAAAGAGGGCTTGATTTTTCCCCTCTGGCCGCCTCTGTGGGAAGAAGACCTAGAGAATGTGGCCCAGGCCTGTCGGTCCCCATCATTCCCCCAGCACATCCATGCCACAGTCATCGCTGTCACATGTAGCTAGGAGAAGGAAATGAGATAAGAGCTTTCTTTCCACTTCAGACAGATCATAAGATTTGCCCGCCCCCTCCATTCTTCCCCTCCCAGAAGAAGTCAGGCTGAGGACATGGCGCTGCAATTAACCGCTGCTCTTAGCAGATCCCCTCTCGACGCTGTGGGACTTCATCTGGTGCTGTATGCGCCTGGGGATTTGGCTACCTGATTAAAGTCAGAGTCACTCAGAGTTTCGGGGGGTAGTCACCGTCCTCTGGTCCAAGCCCCCACCTGGCTTTGATTCGTGGCAGCCGAATGCCAACACTGGGTCAAGCAGGGAGTGCTTCTGCATCTGCTGATCCATATTGTGGAATCCTCACACCACCCTTTTTAGGAAGGCCTTATTTTCCCATTTCCGCAAACGCAGAGCCTCTGGCTCAGGGCGGCGAAGCAGTTGGCTTGAGGTCATGAAGTGAGGAGTTCGGCTCGAGGATGTGGTCTTTCAGTTCTGACTCCAGCTCTGTCTGTCCCAGCCCGGGAGGGGTCTCTTCTGCACCACTCTCAACAGAAGATCCATCCAGGCTTTGTCTGAGCAACGCTTCCCCGAGAAAGCTCCTTCTAAAAGGTGTTAGGATCGAGCTGAAACCGGCCTCCCTGTCACTTCCTCCCACAGGACCTAGATGTCCTAATTCTAACTCCGGACAAAAAGAGGAAAAGCAGATCTCTGCCCTTGGCCATACCTGTTCATCAGAGATGGGAAGATGACCCCGATGACCCTTGACCGTCCCTGTTCCTGCCCCAGGACTGGTGTGGGGACAGGTGTGGGTAGCCTCCTAAGGAGACTGGTCATCAGAACCCTGTCTCTGTGGGCTTCTCTGCCCCCCACCTTCTGACTGACCCACTTGGATCCGGGTGGGAATTAAGAGAAGCTGGAGGTGAAAGGTGTAGCCAGGTGAGCCTGCCAGAGAGGCCCCAGGTGAAAGGAGTAAATGGGGACTCCTGCCCTGGCCCAGAGAACCAGAAATATCCAGCAACACCGAGGGAGGTGCCAAAGCACCACTGAATGGGTAGGGACCTGTAGGTGGGGAGAGCCCCTGGGCTCTAGAGGTCATACTGGGGGTTCCCTCTCCCCACCCACGCACTCCACACCCCACTCCCCAACTTAGCCGAGGGCCAGGTAGGGGAGGCACCGGCTGAAGAAGGAAGTAGGTAGGGCAAGCCTCATCTTCATGTACAGATGTGGAAACTGAGGCTCGGAGAGCTCATATAACTTCCCAAGGCCACACAGTTGATGGGGGAGACCGAGATCTGAATGCAGGACCTCCGGCTCCCGAGCAGAGTGGGCTTTCCCACTCTGTTGTGTTCCACTCTTCTTCTGTCGACTCTGGGAGGATCGGTCTGGGCACACATAGGAATAAGCAGGCTGGGTCAAAGGGCATTGAGAAAGTGACTGGTGGATTGGTTGATCGACTGAATTATTGAGACCGCGTCTTCCTGAGTGCCCATCAGGCTCTTCCGGGATGACTCTCCTGAAATAATAACCCACCGGGAACAGGTGAAGCAGCCTGGCCAGCCCAGCTCGGTCCACCTTCTCTATCGCTTCCCCCTCCAGGGAACCCTTGAACAAGAGACCAGATCTCCACTTGGCAATTCCCACCCAGGGCGAGGTTGAAACACTTATGGTTTCTATTTAAAGCCTTGCCTCATTCATCATTTCAGCACCAACTAACAATTAAACCTGATTCAATCAAGCACTGACAACTAATTTAACCCAGGGCCTCACAATCAGCCTGTCACTGGCTATTTAAAACCCCATTCTGGCCTCTGGGGCCCTTGAGAACCAGGACTTTTTGTCCTGCCAAAAGCAAAGCCCTGCCTGCTGCATCCGAGATCCAGACCTATGTGGTGTGCAGGGCCTATCTAGCGTCCCTGTGCCCCCATGGCCCTGTGTTGAAGCTGTCTCTGCAAACTGAGGGACAGCTTCTGGGGGATCAGGGATGCCAGGTTGGAGGGAGCAGGGGGAAGCAGAAAAAGCAAAAGCCCACTTACGAAGGCTTATGCGCCCAGGTGCACACATTTCCGCTGCCTTATTGGCTTTGTTCAGGCCTGAGCAAATGTGGCTCCCTGGGGAGTACTGAGAACTTCAGAACCCGGATTCGAATCCTGACTCTGCAATCGGTTACCCAATCCTGTGACCTTGGCCAGGTCTCTTGGGCTTCTCAGCCTCACTTTTCTCACCGGTACTGTGGGAATAACAAAAATGTCTCCCCAAGCCATCTCCATGGGTTGTTAAGAGATTCCTCAAATCTGGCCATCCAGGTAAAAGCACTTGAAGCCTAAGAAGTCCTAAGATGAGGAAGTTATAAGTAGAGCAAGCCTGAGCTTCAGTTGGGTCTGGGGCTGTGGAGGCAGCATGGTGGATTCCAACATAAGAGTGATACTTGGTGTTCACATGGCTCCCTAGGGCTGCAGGAGCACACAGCAAACAGGTAACCAAGTGCGATGGTGATCCCTTCAGACCGAAGACTTGGTTCAGACTCCCTGGAGGCACTGGGCTTCAACTGAACTTTGAAGCCTGGGCAAGACGCCAATAGGCTAGGTCGAGTCGCTTAGAGTTGGTAAAGAGCTCCCACAGCCATATCCCATGTAATCTTCACAACCAACCTCGTTTTGTAGTATAAAGAGGCTGAGAGTTTAAATGACTGGCCACTGAGAGAATAAGGCCACCAGATACTGGCTTGGAGCTCCTGACGCCAGTTGCCTGGTCCTACTCTGCCCCACTCTGCCCCTCTGCAGAACAGAGAACACCAGAGGTGAGAATGTAATAACAGGGGGACCAGAAGGTGGGAGGACTCCCAGCAGGACTCTTTCCTCTGGGATTACTAATGCACATCCTCAGAGAAGGAAAAGAGCAAAAGATGCAGTTTGGAGGCTGAGAGATTATGCTATAAATTGGGGCAGGAGGTGGGGAGAGCTGCGTCAGGGGCCGAGGAGCATGGGGCAGCGACAGCCATCATCCCTGCGGGGACTCTGAGCTCCCTGACCGCGGGGAAAGGACCTTCTGAGTCTCCAAGTTCTCTTGAGTGGGAGGAAACAATAGCTTCTTCTCTGGGGCCTCTGGGCTGAGGAGCAGTGAGATCATGTCTGGAGAGGGAGGGGGCAGGGACACAGGATATGAGTGTGCTCCCAGGGGAGCACTGAAAGGCCAAGGAGCAGGGCCTTGAGAGCAGCTGCCTCCTTCCCCGAAGTCCCCCATGGCCTCCACCCCAGTTTCCTCCCTCCTCTAGGTTCCTAGGCTTACAGTCCAGAGTATCTGACTCTTCCAGGATTCTTCAAGGGTCCCACAGACCCAACTAGACAGCAGGCCCTTCCAAGGGGGTTCCATGACATCAAATTGTGGTTAAGAGCTGGGGGTCTGAAGTAGGGTAGGCTCGAGGTGACCTCCAGTTCTGCTATTATCTGTGTGGTTTTAAGCCTGTCCCTTCACCTTCTTGAGAGTTTCCTGTGCGATGAAGGTAAAAATAGGACCTATCTCATGAGGTCATCATGAAATTTAAATGAGTTAATCAGAGTAAGTGCTTACCAAAAATAACTTTATTCACTGTGCCCCTAGAGCAGCTAGCACGGCTCCCAGTATATAGCAGTGGCCTGACTATTAGTTGATTGCAAGCTCAGGACGGCAGCTACAGCCGCGGGAAGGTTCCCTGACAGGGACGGATGATTCCAAATGAAGGGCAGAGGGTATCTCGAGAATTTCCTTCCTGAGAGGCCTCAGAAACATGGCAGCCTCCCACGTCGGCCCACTCTGAGGGCCTCATGCCCCCATCTCCTGAGGAAATTGAGAGCCCCTAGACTCCCTCTGGGGTCTTCCTGGGGAGTCTCAGCTTTGCCTCATGGTTGGGGTGGAACAGGGGAGAGCTGCCCTCCTCTGGCTGAAGCTTAGCAACATTGGGATGGGTGCTGCCTTTCTGGGTGGGTGAGCGAAGGAGAAGAGATCCCCTGATTCGAGACCCTGCTGTGTGAGGATTATAAGATATCATGCATCAGTCTCTAGACCAGTGCCTCTGAACCTTTCTGTAAAGGATCAGTTTTTTAAATGTCCAGTCACTGACCAATGTTTTTGTAAAATTTAAAAAAAAAAAATGAATAACTAGGGAAAAAATGATCACACACTTGGATATCATGGCAATATCAAATGGCTCTAAAAATTTGTGAGTGTTTATTCACAGTTTCTGGACTTATCTCATCAGCAACTGGTAACTAATGATTTGTACAAGACGACAGCCACACTGCGCTTGGAGCAGACGTTCAATGAAGGCTAATTTATTTTTGCTCCTTCCTGAAGTCTTACTCCTTAACTGAATGGGAAGAGGGGTTTCAATAGCTCCTCGCCATGTGTTTAGAACCCTCCAGGTCTTCCCTGGTCATCCAAAGCCACATGCCTCGGTTTTTCTGGGACAGTCCTGATGATACATATTCTCTCATGACAATGTGTTCTTAGTTTTTTTTAATGACTGTCATACAATACATGAGTTTCTGAAAAAATGAACGTAAATTCTGTATTTGATGCAAAAGAGAATGAGGGCAGCAAATCCCTTCCCAGCACTGGGTGTAGAAACAGAGTGTCTGTCTGTTGGGAAAGAGCAGAAAGGCTACCACTTGGAACTAGCACGGCTGCAGTTACTATTTTTTGAGCACCTAAAATATGCCAGACCCTGCGCTCCAGGAGCAAGATCTTTGTCTTTCCCCGATAGTTCTGCAAGGTAGGTATTATTTTGTTAGATGTAAAATGAGACATCTCAACTCAGTGAGTTCCTAGAAGCTATGCAGGTGCTAAGTAATCCCTCCCCAGTGCTGGTCGTGAATAGCTTCAGGGCATCCTCTGGGGCTTTTTAAATCCCCGTCTGATGCCAAAAGCACAGGTGGTCCCCGGGACCCCCATGTGATTCTGATGATCAGTTGGCTCCAGCATCCCTGTCCTCACCACTGCTGAGGCCTGGAGTCCACAGGCTGTGGGGAACCCAAGAGAGCCCATGCGATGCTGTCCTTAAAAGCAAAGACTTTTTAACAACATGGGAACATACTTATGTTAAGGAAACAAGGCAAGTAATAAAATCGTATTTATAGTTTCACCTCAGCTATGAAACAAACAAACAAAAAGATTAGGAGAAAACATAAAATGTTGACATTAATGATCTCCGTGTAAAGGGATTGTATACGATTTTATTTTCTTCTTTATAGTTTTCTACGTAGAGTACGTATTACCTTTATAAATAGAAAAGCAATAAGCACTGTTTTTAAAAGAGAAAGTCTTCCATCCTCTGTGCCACCCCAACCAGCATGAGTGAGCTTTGTCGTTCTGGGGCACAAATTGTTGGGGTTTTGTTTTTTTCTCTCTGAGGGCAGAAAGTAACTAATTCCCACTGGGTTTCCTGCTGGAGCTGGAGGCCAAGAAAAATTCTGGCTGAAGACTCAAGACAGGTCTCAGAACACAGGATGTGCAAGGCCCTTTGTAAGTGGTTCCTGATTATTTCTGTGGCCTCCTCCCTCTCCATTACCTGCTCTGGTCATCATTTCTGGAAAGTACTATCATTACTCTCGCCTTGAGGTCTTTGCCCCATTGTCCCCTCAGCCAGAAGCCCTTCCCTATCCCCCTTCATTTAACTAGCATCATTAGACATCATCTTAGGTGTCCTTGTTCTCTAAGAAGCTTCCCTGACCTCCAGTACTGAGCGAGGCCCCATGAGAGCCCGGAACGCCCTGTCTTTCCCTGTTAAGGAATGTGTCTCACTTGACTATAATCATGGTGTATTCCCACGCTTCTCTACCAACCTTTAAGCTCCATGAGGGCTGGGTCTCTATATCCCCAGGCAAGCACAGAGTAGGCACTCAATAAATGTTTATTGAGTAAATGAGGAACCTGCCTCAAGGCTCTGGTGGCTAGGTATCACTAAGGCTTCTCTACTCACCTGCCTCTCCCAGAGCCCCTTGCAGGAAAGTGGCCCCAAAGAGTTCCTTCTGCATGAAGTTGTTATGCCTGATGCCATGTGGTCAGCAGAACCACTTTCTCTACCTGCTCTGGCAGATTGGACCAGGGGTTGAGATGAAGACATCTGCATAGAGGCTGATGGGAGGGATGGCTTGCCCAGAGATTCTGCCCAATATGAGGACTCTGTGTGAGATGGTGGCTAGCTGGCCAATTAGATAGCTTTTTGGGGAGAGGGTCAGTGACACAGAAGCATCATCCTAATGGCCACTGAGTTTCATTCAGGCTCTCCAGCCCAGTCTGGAAGCCCCTTCTACCTCCCCAATGCCCCAGAACTGAAAGCATCTCCATCTGTCTCTTCCATGAAAACTGAGGATCCTGCATCACAGGAGACCACAGACAGCCATGTTGTCACTCTCTCTTTGGCTATACTCACTAGCCACCCTGTGACCACTCCTCTGGATGGCCCCTCCTTCTCAGAGTAGGCGGGTTTGGGGGTTGCTCCCTGTGCCAGGTACCTGGTCCAGCTGGCCACATTCAGGGAATGGCCCAAATCCTGAGCGGCACATTTGCAACTGGTTAATGAGTTCAGGGCCCTGCTTTCCTGTCTCCCCAGCTTCTCACCACCTGCATCATGGGGGACGAGAAAAATGTGACTACCCCTCCTTTACACGAAATAGCTCTTGACACAGAGAGGGGAAGCATTTGGCACACAGGCTCACTTTATGAGTGGAGTGAGCTGTACCAGGGAGACTGGGCAAAAATAGAAACTTGTTGCTGATGCTGCAGGAAATGTGCCGGGAGTGGGGTCCTTACAGGGCAAGGGCGGGGGTGCTTACGGGGTCTAGTAGGCAGGCAGTGTCCTTCCCAGGCCAGCCCTAAGTAAGTCGGGACTAGAACTAAGTAGGTCTTTCCCCCACCCACCCACCTTCCCCGCCCTTTCAAAACTTTTCCTCACTTCCCCTCCCCCTCCCCTTCAGGGAACTAGTGCCCTCGTGCTTCTGGAAACCACATGTTACAGTCTCTGAAGGATAACTCAGGTTTTAAATATTCTCTTCCCACATGAGACCATGTGTCACTGTGCTGTGGCTGCCCTGAAGCCTCCTGCCTGGAAGGACAGTGGCTGACACCCCCACCCACACTAAGAAACTAAATTGGCTTGAGGCAGAGCATGAGGAAGGGGTGATGGATTAATAAGAGCAGTGCTGAGGAAACCAGACTCCACCAAAGAAACGAGTCCCTTACACTGGGGTGGACCAGTCCATTCGGGGATGCAGAGTGGGGCTCCACTCAGAGGTGGCCTCTTTCTTCACCAAAACAGGAAGGGCTTGCTCAGGGCAGGAAGGCAGGGAGGGAAGCCTGGTGGCCAGTGTGGTACAGGCCACCCCAGCTGCAGCAGGTGAGCTGCCTGGTCACAGCAGAGGTAAAAAGAGCCCTGAGCTGGGAGTCCAGGCCCCTCTCCGTTCTAGCCCCAGCCTCACCTTGAAAGCGCAAGTCACTCACGTGGCCTCAGTTTCCCTACTTGTAAAATGGGAATAATCCTATCTGCATCTCAGGGCGGTTGGGGACCCCCTCACTGAGAAAAAAGACGGGAAAGATGCAGGCAATTAACACCGGACACCGTGAGCAGACAGAGAGCAGTAAACAGGGCATCAAAAGACGGGTCTGGCTGAGTGACCTTAGGCAAGTAACTGCCCCTCTGTACACTGGGTGGGTTGACCAGCCAGTCTCGAATGCTGCTCGGCTTCTTTCTTCACCATCTTCACTTGTGAAGAATGACAGTTACCTTCACCCTTCTTAAGGGATCCTTTCTGAAGAGGTGCTGCGAGCGGCTTCTATGTTGTTCCTCATGACAAGTCAAAGCCCTGCCAAGGAGCCTGCTCTGGACACTGACCTTTCTGAGGAATTGGTGGGTAGGGGGAGCCCAGAGTAGAGCAGGGGAAGGAGACAGGTCCTACCCTTCTCTTGTCCCCGGTGCCTGAGAGTGGGCTCTGTCTTCCCCTCCCGCCACACCGTCTGGCTTTCTAGGTGTTTTCCTGCCTAGACTCTGCGGTCCTAGTGAGCCAGCTCTCCTCCACCCCACCCCAACCCACCCACAACATAGGCTGTCCCCTACTGGTCACTCTAGATGGGCCAGTCTTGGGTTCTGAGCAAAACTCCTATAGTCCAAGACTCCTCAGCGGTGCCAGGAGGACCCTAGGAAAACTGTCTCCTTGCCCCCTGCCAGAGTCAGATAGGTCCCTGGTCAGCTGGGATTTTCTTTGAGGGAAGGGTCTGGCCATTGGCCTGCTTTGGGGGTGGACATGATTCACAACCATCTGGTTCAAGAAGACCACACTCTCCAGAAGAGAAGGCAACTCATAACTGATGTTCTAAATGTGTGATTTTCCTTCTCTCTTTGGCCCCTCATTTTGATTCCTCTCCCTTCCAACAACAACAACAACACGGCGACTGTGAAAGAGCAACATTAAATGTTGGGTGACTCCCCACTGATGTTCAGTCGGCCCTGGGGCTAAGAGGAGCTTCCAGAAGTCACCCTCCCCACACTAAGCCTCTAGGCTTGGCCACTCTGGGCCCATCAGACCAGCCATTGTCAGATCCTAAAACCCTTCCCCTCTGGGCCCTGATCTGCAGGTGAGGGGTTGGACTAGAGGAGAGGACCCTATGCCCAGTGAGTTTCACTGGAGGGGGTGGACCCCCTGGTTCCAGCCATTTCCTCCTCTCCTGGGGTTGGTTTTAGGGTGGGGAAAGGGGCCCCTGAGAAGAACAGAGGCTTCTGTGACCTCTGTCTGTCTTTCTCCCCGTCCCAGCCCACCTGCTTAGGTACTCTGTATCTTCTAACCGACCCCATCTCCCATGTGTCTCTCTCTGGATCTTTGTCACTTCGTCCTCTGCTTTCTCTCTATCTCCGCCTCCCTCTCCCCCGTGTCTTTGTCTGGCCCTGTCTTTGCTCTTCCACGCTCTGCTCTCTAACCTTGCCGGCCCGTCTCTCTGTCCCGTTCTGTCTCTCTCTGACCATTTCTCTGATTTCCCTTTCCCCCGTGGTCCTCCCCTCCTGCACTTATCTTTGCAGCAATCTAATGATGAGGAAAAAAGGAAAGGAAAGGCACCATTTGGTTTTCATCAGAGTAACGAAACCCTGGTGGCCTTGCATTGTGGCCGTAGGGCCTGCCCGCCTCCCTGCTGCAGCCTCTAGGCTTGGTAGCCAGCCAGGTTCTGCCTGCTCTGGAGACATCCTCCAGAAACATGGCAAACATGGAGACACAGCAGGACCCCACCAAGGTCAGGGCGTGTTTCCAAGTGGAATTGTTTATTATGGACTGACTGTTTGTATTCCCACAAAATTCATATGTTGGCACCCTAACCCCCAGTGTTTGGAGGTAGGGCCTTTGGGAGGTAATTGGGTTTAGGTGAGGTCATGAGGGTGGGGACCTATGATAGGATTAGTGTTCTTATAAGAAGAGGAAGAGACCTGAGCTCTCTCACTCTCTGCCATGTGAAGACACAGCAAGAAGGAGGCTGTCTGCAAGTCAGGGAGAGAGCTCTCACCAGGAACCCAAGAGGCCAGCATCTAGATCTTGGACTATCCAGCCTCTAGAACTGTGAGAAATAAATTTGTTGTTTGAGCCAAGTCTACAGTATTTTATTATGGCAGCCCAAGCTAAGACACTTTCCATCCCGGTCGGTCCCTCTGTGGGGAAGAACAGCCTGATCAGACCTTCAGGCCTGACCTGGACCAGGGCTGACCCACTTTGTGCTCTATACCCTCCATGGCAGCTTCTGCAGCCTCTGTCTGTCACAGGGGCTCCCGCAGGATGTGAAGGAGGGCCCCCTGCCCCAGGGCTGGGCCTGCCTCAGGGCTGGCCTCCAACCCAGGAGCCTGGTAACTTCATTGGCTTGACTTCAGTAGGCTCAGGGGCCCCACGACTGGCCCCTGGCTGCACATGACACTGACCCACTATGCTCCTTGGGTGGGGAAAGGAAGGGGAAGAGGCACTAGGACAGTCCATGGCTACCCCTCCAAAGCTCCCAGTCAGTGTCTTGCATTTTAGGAGCATCTGTGTGCCTGTATGTGACCTCTGGGAACCACTTCCTAGCTTGTAGCAGGCACCTCCTCTTCCCACTTTTAGGGTGGGGAAGCTTCAGATGGAACCGTTACAGTGAGCAGACAAAACTTGGGTGAAATTACAAAGCAACTTTATTTTTGTCTTTATTCAGTGGGACAAGTTATTCATAAAAATGAACCTTTCTGTTCATTTTTAAATAATACAGGCTTGCAAAACACTTTTAATTAAGATACTTAGAGTGCCCAGTCCCATGAACTAGCCCCTGAACTTAATTCAAAATTATAGCCTCTCTCCCTCCCTCAGCTACCTGCCAGTTACCTGAGGAGAAGGTGACTGGCTTCCTCTTTCTCCTTCACTTCCTCTCCATCTCTTTGGCTATTGTTTCTGACTCCACTGGATATGGGGCAGGGAAAGAACATGGAGAGGAGAGGGGAGAAGAACCACTCTTAATTCACTGGTACTAGCATAGGCTGGTTTCATCAGTTCTAGGCCCTGCAGATGGTTCAAAGTGACTTTTTTTTTTCCCCATGAAGGCACTTTTGTGGGTTTCTTTAGAGATGTGCCATCACTGGGGGTCTCTAACCTACAATTCTTTGGACCTGAGTGAATGCCTTAAAGGTCACTTTCCTCCTTCCTCGGCCCCGAGGAATCCGGTGGGCCTCTCTGGCTTCTGTCTGTTGAGGCTCCATCAGCTCTCTGAGCAGCCCTGCTGAACAGGACATCACAGGGCCCCACATGGACCCCATATTATTTTCCTAGGGCTGCATAACAAATTCCCACAAACCTGGTGGCTTGCAATGACAGAAACTTATTCTCTCACAGTCCTGGAGGCCATACGTCTGAAATTAGGTTTCAGCAGCTCCCTCTGAAGGCTCTTGGGAAGCATCTTTCCTCACCTCTTCCCAGTTTCTGTTCATTGCCAAAAGTCCTTGGCATTCCTTGCCATGTAGCTATGTCACTCCAGTCTCTGCCTGCATCAGCAAATGGCCTTCTCCCCTGTGTTTTTGTATCTCTGTGTCTCCAAGTTTCACTCTCCTTATAAGAACATCAGTCATTGGATGTAGGGCCTGACCTAGGCCAACGTGTCTTTGTCTTAACTTGAATACATCTACAAAGGCCCTGTTTCTAAATAAGATCACCTTCACAGGTACTGGAGTTTAAGACTTGAATATATCTTTGGGGAGTGGACGTAATTCAACCCATAACAGACCCTCTCTGCTCTGTTCCATGAACTACATCCATGCGTCCTTTCTCCCAGAAGACTCAGGAACCTTAGGCTGATCTCGAAACAGTAGTCTCTCTTTTGGCTCATCCACTGAGTGGCTGGCCAACCATCTCTAGACTTCTAGATTTCTCTGAGAATCCAGCACCGCCACTGGCCCCATAGTCTAGAGACCCCAGACTCACCTCCCTGAGAAGCTCTGATGAAGCCCCCTCATGCTCTTAATGTGAGAGGAAGGCACTATCCATCCATTCCTCTTTCTCCAAAGAGGAGAAACAATGCCATTCAATAAATAAATCCTTTCCCCAAATTCTCCCATTAATCTTCAAAAACTTGACCTTCAACCACGAGAAGGGCTGTAAGGTTTGTTAGACAAGTTTAAAAATATCTCCTTATAAAATCTGCATTTTGCTCCAGTGATTTGGGGAGCTGAAATTATGGGTGTCTTGCCCTTGGAGAGCTTACTATCTAGTTGGGCAGAGAATATACACATGACCGAAAGCAGAAATAACAACCCACATCATGAAACAGCCATAAAGAAGATTCACGGGCTGGCCCTGGGTCCCTAATCAAGTCAGTGGCCCAGTGATTCCGTAGGGATATGGAAGAAATAAATAACCCTGATTTGAGACAGCCTCTTACAGCAGGTCGGCCTTGGCAGGGCCCTGACAGGAAGTAAGATTGGGTTGGTGTGGGGGATGGGGAAGAGAAGTGAAATCTCCCCCTATGGTCTCCCTGCGGACAAGGCATGTGGTGAACAGGATTACACATTTGCCCCACGTGTTTATGAATTTTAGATTCGCAAACTAGCTGGCAAAGCAATGCAGGGGCTGGTGGTTTTCGACCTTAGCTGCTCTTTAGAATTCCCTGGGGTGCTTTAAGAACACTGATGCCCAAGTCCTATCCCAAGAGACTCCCATATAATTGGTTTGGGGTTTGGTCTGGGCATAGGGATTTTAAAAGCATCCCAGAGGATTCTAATGTGCAGCCAGGTTTGAGACTCGTTACTAGCCCCTCAAACCTAAAAAGTGCTAAAAAGGAAAGTGATTTTGTTTTTAAATGCCAAACTGCCAGGGTGGGGTGCTGGCATCAAATTTCCACAGCACCTTTGCCTGCCTCCAGCCACTGCCCCCCAGTTCTTCCAGTTGCTCCAATAAAACCAAGCTCCTGCTCAAAGCGCTTCTTTCCCTTTCTGGAAAATTCTACTCTCAGGAAACTCCCTCAGGACTGTGAGGCATCTTGTTCTTCATGCTTTGCCGTGCTTGTCAAAGTGCTCTGATCCACTAACATCATACGATTTTGCTCAAATGTCATCAGATTGCAAAAATTTTTCCAGAAAGATCAGAGGAGCCCTTCCCAAGGAGGCCACTGCAGCAGCAGAGGCCAAATGGAAGGGCCCAAGTTCTAACACTGCTGCTAACTGGCTCCCCCTGAACTTCCACAACTATGAAATAGGGCTGGCCTGGGTGCGCCCGAGGTTCCTTGTCACCCTGGCCCTCTGAATCTTCAGAAGCTGCTCCAAGCTGAACACAGCTGGGCCTGAGTGCGGCTCACCTCCACGCTCTGCTTCCTGGGGCCTCAGCCAAGCCCTGGGCTTCCTGCCTGGTGAGCCATGGGCACAAGGGGCCTTCACAGAGTCTCCGCGTGGTTTTCCTGGGGAGCAGGGGTGGGGAGCCTCGCAGAGCTAACACAAGGCTTCGTCTGTGTCCAAGCCGAGGGAGGAGTGGACAGAGTGGCCCATGGGGACTCTGCCTTGCCTCTGGATTTTTCCGTGGCCTTTTTCTAAGTCTTTCATTTGATCATCAAATAACTCCTTAGCAATAGAGACCGATAAAGACAATTAGCTCCATTTTATATTTTGAAGAAGCAGAAGAGCTGAGGTGCAATGAGACAGAGTGATGCTGGAGGACACAGTATATCAGAGCAGTCAAGAGTATCTGCTACTCTGCCATTTAACCTTTGTAACCTTCCTTTCTCATCTAAGGAAGTAAATACTCTTATCTGTTCTGATAGGCAGCCCACGCTCCGTAGTGAGTAAGGCTCAGGGACACCTCTGAACACCATATGGAACCCAGGAGCCAAGTCAATGCAAAGGCAGAGCCCTGAGAGACCCATGATGGACCAGGCAGTGTTCTGGAACTTTCTGTACTTCATGTCCTATCATCCTCACAGTGGCTCTGTCAGTCAGAGCTCTTTGGCTCATTTTGCAGAAGGAGAATGGGAGGCTGAGAGTCCACAGCCAGGGGTCAAACTCAAGTTCCAAGTCATGTTCTTCCACCACCTTGTGCTGCCACCTCAGATGTGGGTTTAGGTCAAGAGGCAAGTTCTGATTTTGTGTTACACCCTCCCTTCCTCCAGACAGGTGGCCTGCGGGCGGTGGTCAGGCTGAGACCCCAGGTTCTCACACAAGTAGGAAAACCAGGGAAGGAAATCACTGAGTTTGAGAAACATGCTTTGAAATGGGACTTCCTCAGACCAGAGGGAGTTTTCACAGAGAAATTTTACAGAGATTAAAGAGTCACATACTTTTTAAAAACCTAGGAAAACTAGAAGAACGAATTAAACATTTATCAAATCTCTGGAGGGAGAATGTCTTTTATTAAACTTGGAAATCATTGATGAAATCACAGAGAAAAGACTAGCAGGTTTGACTACAGAAAAATATAAATTTTCTGCATTAAAAAAAAATGACCGAAAAGGGGAAAGTGGTGAGAAATATTGACAGCAAATAAGGGAGATAAAAGATTATTCTCTTTTTATTTATTTATACTTTGCCTCCTTCCTAAAAAGTTTTGTGGAGAGAATATCACATAAAGAACTCATACAAACTGATAGTTTAAAAACAAAGAGCTTTATATATAAATAGGCAAGGGGCATTTTACATAGGAAAGAAGAAGCAATTTACATAAAATTATAACTAGTAAACATTTACAGAAAAATGTCCAACTTAACTAATTGCCAAAGAAATGCAAAGTTAAATAGAAAAACATTTCGTCTGACATTCAGTGCTTATGCAGGTGTGATAACAATTACATTTTACAAATTCTCAAGGATAATAATACGGTGATAAGATACCAAGAACTAGAAAAGTATTTGTTCTCTTCAACAGAGTAATCCTACTATTCAGGATTTATGCTAAAGATTCTAAAACATGAAAAGAATCAGTTGCATAAAGATGCTCATTGCGGCCTTAAAAAACAAACGAGAAGCTGAAAATTGAAAATGACCTAAATGTCTAAAGCAAAGAAATGGTAAACTAAAGTTTGACCTATTCTCTCAATGAAATACAATGCAGCTTTTATAAAAGAAGTTCACAAAGGTTTATGACATATAAAAATGCTACAATAAAATCTTAAGTTTAAAATGTATATAGGATATATAATGATAGTATCCACAATAATATAATTCATACTATGAATGTAACTATGTGAAAAATATATGCATACAAATATGAGAAAGACAGGTCTGCCTCCAACCTGTGCAGGGCCTGGGGAAGGGATACAAAAAGAGACCATATACCAAATGCCTAAATAGGAAATAATTTAAAATTTATTATTTATTAAATATTTATTAAATTGACTTAATTAATATTTTAAATTAATATAAGTTGAATATGATGATATTACATATTTAAATAAATTTTTTATTACATATTAAATTATTAAATAGTTCAAGCTAAAAAATTGTCAAATAAAATGTCAAATATCTTCCTATCTTGTGATAAGTTAAGATCCATATTGTAATCCCTGGAGCAACCGCTAAGAAAATAACTCAACAAACACAGTTTAAAAACAAACAAAATTATTAAAATGGTGTGCTAGAAGAATATCTATTTAACACAAAAGAAGGCGATAAGGGAGAACCAGAGGAACAAAACAGACATATCAAAAACAAATAGCAAAACGGTAGATGTAAATTCAATCCTATCAGTAATTACTATTATGGACTAAATGTTTGTCTGTCGCCCTACCCCCAATTCATACGCTGAAGCCCTAACCCCTAATGTGGTGGTCTTTGAAAATATGGACTTTGGGAGGTAATAGATTTAAATGAGATCATGAGGGTAGGGCCCCATGATGGGATTTGTGTCCTTATAAAAAGAAAAAGACCAAATTACTCTTTCTGCCATGTGAGGGAGCAGGGAGACGGCAACTATCAACAAGCCAGGAAAAGAATTCTTACCAGGAATCAAATCTGCCAGCACCTGGATCTTGGACTTCCCAGCCTCCAGAACTGAGAAATAACCATCTACTATTTAAAACACCCCGTCTATGGTATTTTGTTATGGCAGTCCGAGATAAGACAATTACATTGGATCATAACAGCATTGTTCATAATAGCTCCACACTAGAAATAACCCAAATGTCCATCAACTAGTGAATAGATAGACAATGGAACACTAGACAGCAATTAAAAAGGAATGAACTACTGATACATGTTATATCATGGATAAACCTCAAAAACATTATGCTAAGAGAAAGAAGCCAGATTCAAAAGACCACGTGTTATACAATTCCATTTTTAAGTCATATCCAAAAGAGGCAAATCTATAGTGGTTTGCTGTGGCAGGCAGTGTAACAGGAATTGACTGCAAATGACCACAAGTGTTTTTTGGGGGTAGTAGCAATGTCCTCAAACTAAATTATTATGATGGTTATGGTGACATACAACTCTGTAAATTAACTTAAAAATCATTGAATTGCATATTTAAAGTAGGTGAAATTTATAAATCATAAATTATACCTCAATAAAGCTGTTTTTACTTATTTATATACGATAAAAAAAAATTTTAATTGTACTACAAAGAATACCACCAAGAAAGTGAAAAGACAACCCACAGAGTGAGATAAAATATTTGCAAATCATGTATCTGATAAGGGACTTGCATCCAGAATATATAAAGAACACTTATAATTCAAAAAGTAAAAGAATAGAGGAGGAAAAATAATTGCATAGATGATAGAGGCTCTGTTCACCTCTGGCGACCAAATCAAAGTAGTGACGGAAACAAGGAGCAGCAGCAGCAAGGAAAAATTGCCTGGGATATAGAGGAACAAGCCATACAACTAGGGAGAAGCCCAAGAAAACACGCTGAAACAGCAGAAGGTAGGACTGGGCAAGGACATGGGGCTGCCCAGTCCCGAGTGGCCGAGTGAGACGGAGGCAGCGGCAGCAGCAGACGCCTCTTAAAGGGGCCACGTTTGTGAGCAGATTTTCGTGGTGACAGACCTGCTTACTCTGAGCACCAGTGCCGATTCGGCTATGCGCAGGGGACACAAAGGACTTACAAGGAGAAATTGTCGGAGTGAGGGATGAGGCGAGACTAACTCTGCACAGAGATGCCAGCGGTATCCATTGTTCCCTGTTGAGACCTCCCCGCTCTCAGTGCAAGAACACAGAGCCGCCATAGCCATGATGTCATCAAACTGGATAACAGAGGTCTCTCTGCCCAGAGGATTCCCTGAAACCCTGTCTCCCCCAACTCCACCCAAGCCGCATCCTGGTATAGCCTCAGCGAGTCTGGTGCTCCTTGCTGAGCAGCACCTAGACTCACACTGGAGGCAGGTGGCCTCAGTTTCTGCTGTGGCCTTTTGAGGCAGCTATAAGCACAGCATCTGTGGATTGCTTGCTGAATCTTAACAGGTGGCCCTGGAGGGGTAGAGGCTTGGGCTAAGTTTGGCCTGCAGCTGAACCCCCCTCAGGACTGTGCCACTGGACACCTACTTCACAAATCCACACTAATAAGACTAGGAGACTTAGGAGCTTTGCTTAGTACACAGAAACAGACATAGAAAGGCAGCCAAAATGGGAAGACAAAGAAGAGGAAACCATATGAGAGAACAGAACAGAGATCCAGATATAATGGAGTCGAGTAATCTAACAGATGCAGAGTTCAAAACGCTGGTTATAGAGATGCTCGATGAACTTTTGGGAAGTGTAGATAAATTCAGTGAGAACTTCAACAAAGAGATAAAAAAAAACTATAAAAATGGAAATGGAAATTATAAAAAGGAACCAGTCTGAAATGGAGAACACATTATCTGAGATGAGAAGTATATTAAATAGAACAAACAAAGAAATAAACAAAGTGAATAAAGAAAAGGATCAAATGCCCTATCTAGAGGACTGGACAGCCAATCAGGACACTCAATCAGAATGGCAAGAAAAAAGAAGCCAAGACTATAAAAATAATTTAAGGAGGATATGGGATACTATTAAGGCTCCAAATATTTGTTTGATCGGCATAACTGAAGAAAATCAAGATGTTGAACAGCTGTTTGAAGAAATAATGATGGAAAATTTCCCTGACCTGGTGAAGGAAATGGACATAAAACCCCAGGAAGCTCAGAGAATTCCAAAAATCAGGGATCCAAAGAGGCCCGCACCAAGACACATCATAATTAAAACGCCAAAGTTTAAATACGAAGAAAGAATATTAAAAGCAGCAAGAGAAAAACAAATAATTACTTATAAGGGAAAACCCATAAGACTGGCAGTTGATTTCTCAAAAGAAACTATGCAGGACAGAAGGGCTTGGCAAAAAAAATAGTCAACAGGATGAAGACCCAGAATCTACAACCAAGAATAATTTATCCAGCAAAGCTATCATTTAGAGTTGAAGGACAGATAAAGAGTTTCCCAGACAAAAATAAGCTAAAGGAATTTATCACCACCACGCCAGTATTACAGAAAATGTTGGAGGGACTTCTTTAAGAAGAAAAAACATGTATCAAAAAAAGGAATAAAGAATGGTAACAACTACATTCCTATCAATAAGTACCTTAAATGGAAAAGAATTAAGTGCTCCAACCAAAAGATAGAGTGGCTAAAAGGATAAGAAAACAAGACCCCTACATATGAAAAGGAAGGAGATGGAAAAAGATATTGCTTTGATGGACCTAGAAGGTATTTAAGTCAGACAGACAAAGATAAACACTAAATGATTTCACTTATATGTGGAATCTAAGGAATAAAAAGAACAAATTAATCGAAAACAGACTCACAAATATAGTGGACAATTTGGTGTCGGACAGAAGGGAAGGGAGATTTGGAGGCTGGGAGAAATGGGCGAAGGGCTAAAGAAGTACAAATGAGTAGCTGATGGATGGACACAGGGATGGGGAGCACGGCATAGGGAATGAAGTTAGCATTAATATGTTGGCTAGGTGGAGGGTCAGGGGAGGGAGGGTGCAATTGGGGGGATAGTTTTATGAACTATATAGATGTCCAACCAATGTACTGTATACTTGAAACTAAATTAAAAAATTAAAATTAAAAAATAAAATAAAATAAAAGGATAGATAACTCAATATAAAAATGGGCAAAGGATCAAATCGACATTTCTCCACAGAAGATATGCAGATGGACAACAAGCAAATGAAAAGATGCTTGATGTCATTAAGCATTAGGGAAATGAAAATCTAAATCACAAAACTGCATGAGATACCACTTCATACCCACTACTATGAATATAATAAAAAAGAAGAAGAAACGAGTGCTAGCAAGGCTATGAAACCCTCATACATAGCTGGAGGGAATTTAGAACGGTGCAGTCACTTTAGAAAACAGTTTGACAGTTTCTCAAAGTTAAACATACAGTTCCCATTCAACCCAGAAATTCCACTTCAGTATGTACTCAAGAGAAATGAAAACATATGTCCACACAAAAACTTGTACATGAATGTTTATATTTGCGGTATTCATAACATCTCCAAGATGGAATAACCTAAATGTCCATCAACTGTCGAATGGGTAAATAAAATGCGATAAACCCATACAATGGACTATTAATCATCAATAAAAAGGAGTGAAGTACTGATAATGCTACAACATGGATGAACCTTGAAAATATTATGCTGCGTGCAGGTAGCCGGTGACAAAGGGCCGAATATTGATTAGGCAAATCTATATAGATAGAAAGTAGTCTAGTAGTTGCCTAAGGCTGGGGGGTTCAGAAGAAAATTGAGAATGATTGCTAATGGATATAGTATTTCTTTGTGGGGGGGTGATAAAAATGTTCTAAAATTAATTGTGGTGATAGTTGCAGAATTCTATGAACATACTAAAAACTATTAAATCGTACACTTTAAATGGGTGAATTATATGCTATGTGAATTATATTTCAGTAAAGGTGTGAAAATAAAACAAATCAAAATAACAGTGTATGCTGTCACTGATAACACTGCCATTTCCCCAGAAACCTCATGTCATCACTTCCTTGGTGTCTCCACAGTTCTTGGGCCCTTTTTGCAGCACTCCCATCATGCACTGGCCCTCCAGCTTTGCCTTCCCCACACCCTTCTCTGCCTTTGCCCTGGTCCTAGTGAATGGTGTCAGCATTGCCATGAGTCATTCCGGACTCCTCCCTCTCTCATATTCCCCACAGCAAATTCATCCACAAATCTGGTCCATATCTCCTCCCAAGTGTTTCTTGAATATAACTGTCTTGTTCCTCTGCACCACTTTACTCCTCAGGCCTCCAATGTTGCTTGGATGGCTCCAACAGCCTCCTCAATGGCCTCCCAGCCTCCAGCTTTGTCCTCTTTCAATCCTCCATACAGTGGCCAGAGTCTTCTATTTAAATCACAGCCAGCTGGAAACTCCCCACTGACCAACTCCCTTCAGGATGTGGTCTCCAGCTTCACATCCTTCTGCCCCCTACACTTTGAGAATCCCTGCCCTCGAGGCCCTTGTCAACCCTTGCTGGCCCCAGCTGCATTTCAGCCTGCAGGAAGAGGGAAATGAAGAAAGTGTATGGCAAGCGAGTTCTTCTTAAAGAAATATCACTGAGATTGCACACATCGTTTCATTCGATTCCACCAGTCAAAACGTCATCACGCTTAGCTGCAAGGAAGACTAGTTGGGTGGACTTGTGCTGTTATTAAAAAGTTTCATTACTAAAGAGTAAAAAAGAGAGGATGGTTCATGAGAGCCCACAGCTTCTGCCACACACTCCTGAGAGCCACCAGGAGCCCGCTTCCTGGGCCTGACTCTACACTTGGAGATGCTGGAGGC
>NW_011888847.1:2150554-2224358 GCF_000151845.1 Pteropus vampyrus | reverse complement strand
AGGCCCTTGTCAACCCTTGCTGGCCCCAGCTGCATTTCAGCCTGCAGGAAGAGGGAAATGAAGAAAGTGTATGGCAAGCGAGTTCTTCTTAAAGAAATATCACTGAGATTGCACACATCGTTTCATTCGATTCCACCAGTCAAAACGTCATCACGCTTAGCTGCAAGGAAGACGAGTTGGGTGGACTTGTGCTGTTATTAAAAAGTTTCATTACTAAAGAGTAAAAAAGAGAGGATGGTTCATGAGAGCCCACAGCTTCTGCCACACACTCCTGAGAGCCACCAGGAGCCCGCTTCCTGGGCCTGACTCTACACTTGGAGATGCTGGAGGCTTGGCTACCTGGGGACTTTATCAGGTACCTGCCACTCTGTAGCAAGCCACCCCAAAATTCAGTGCCTTAAAACAACAATACTTTTTTTGGCTCACAATTTCGTAGGTCAGCAATTTGGCTGGGTTCAGTTGGTGGTTCTGCTGCCAGTCTTGCCTGGGTGAGTCACGCAGCTGTACTCATCGGGTAGTTTGATTGGGGCTGGGTGGTCTAAAATGTCCTCACTCCCATGTCCGGTTGGCAGTCTTACGGCTGGAGTGCCCATATCTCATGCAATCCCCTGGGGAGGTGTAGGGGAGAGAGAGCACTGTTGAATGGTGGCCCCCAGAAAAATATGTTCATGTCCTAATCCTCAGAACCTATAAATGTGCCCTCATTTGGAAAAAGGGTCCTTGTAGGTAAGGATCTTGAGTTGAAATCATCCTGTCTTATTCAGGTGGGCTCTAAATCCAATAACAAATGTCCTTAGAAACATACAGAGGAGAAGACAGACACAGAGGAGCCCATGTGAGGGTGGAGGCAGAGAGAGTGATGCAGACACAAGCCAAGAAACACCTGGAACTACCCGAAGCCAGAAGACTCAAGAAATGACTCTCTCCAAGAGCCTCTAGAGGGGGTGTGGCCATGACAACACCTCAATTTCAGACTCTTGCCTCCAGAACTATGAGAGAATAAATTTCTGTTATTTTAAGCAATGAAGTTTGTGGTAATATAGAGCCCTAGGAGACTAATACAGGCAAACTGCTCAAAGCATAGCCTCCTGGGAAAGGCAATCTTCTTGAGAAGTCCGTGCAGCCTTACAGGCCACATAAGCACAGACCTCATTCCCCCTCCAGTGGGTAGATAGACCCTCTGCTCTTTCTTTCCAAGGCCTGAGACCTGTAAGAAGACTTGTATCCCAGTGTCCTACTCTTCAGCTTTAACACGCACAGCAATTTCAAAAGGTCTTAAGGGTAAAAGGAAGGAGCGAGATGGATAAGTAGTTTAAGAGAGGATCATAAGATGCCAGGAAGTGTTGTTAGGTTTGGACTTCATAGTGTGCCCTCAGCAAAGACAACTGTTTTTTAAACTGCCTTTATTTGTGTCACCACATGTGTAAAACGCCTCTTGTACTTCTCCATGGCTATGCCCTTTCCCTGCTTCCTTGGACACAGTGGTTTATGAACATCTTGTTCCTACCAAGTGTAGCCAAAGGAATGGGGGTGGCCATTCGGCTAAGCAGACAGAAAAGGATGCACTGGAAGGGGTGCTGGTTCCCGAGCCTGGCCAGGACCACAGCGCCCCACCTAGCTCTGCACATTCCTCTGCTTCCAGCGGAAAACCCTGAGGTCGTCAGTCCCCTGCATTCCTTGCCAGAGTGGTTCTAAGTCAGCTTCTGGCAGTAGAGGCACTTGTACTCGATTTGGAAAGCTGAACAGGAGAAGCCCTCCTTCTCTGAATTGGCACGGGCAAGCGTGGGCTTTACTACAGCCTCCGGGGAGCTCCTACAAGTTGCCCATTCTGGTGCCGATAGCGCCTGGGATGATCTCAGCATCTTCTCTGCAAATCCTGGCACTTCCCTATTTTGTAGGGTCTGATGGTGGTTCCCCTGACCTGCCCTCAGCCAGCCCTCCTTCCAGTTATGTAAGCGTCGAAATCTCCAGGGTTACAATGCTGCGTATTTGGGATGTCTAGCATGGCTTCTTTCTTTCTGACCAAATCCTGACTGGCACAGATGAAGAAGCTATGTAAAATGATGTGGGAGGAAAACCCTTCTGGAATGTAAAAAGTTTCTCCTAGAAAGTGAAAGTTTTCATATAAAGCGAACTATCAGCCCCTGAACTGTTGTTCGCTAGGCTTGGTTTTGTTTATTTGTTTGGTAGGAGCCATCTTGAGAGTGTGGCCTTGGACCCACGAGATGAACGTTCAAGCTCTCCTCTGAGACACGTTCCAGACAGGAAAGCCCCTCTGCCGCACCCTTATCCATCACGACAGAGACCCAGGGGGTGTGGCCAGCGCCAGCGTGAGAGTCCTCTTTGTTTCTAGGATTGTGGACGCAAAAGGGGAAAACCCAGAGGCCACAAGGAAATAGAGAGCAATCTACATGAGTATAATCATTCAATTTTATGGGAGCAAGGAAGAAAAAAAGTTTAAATTACCTGATTTTTATTAAGAATAGAAACAAATGTTAATTAAGTACAACTAATCTTTTAAGGCAAATTGCAGTTGATATTTTGAGTAAATAATAGTATTTGCTGCCTTTGACTAACACTGTTCTATGTGCTGCCTGAAGTTTTGTATATGTTTCCTATTTAATCTATCCAACAATGGCGAGGTTAGGATATCATTATCCTAGTTTCAAAGATTAGAAGTCTGAGGCTCACCGAGGTTAAAACTGCCTGCTCTGAAGCCATTCTCTTTCCACTATGTCATTCTGCTTTTCTTCCTAGAAAGGAGGAAAGAAGAAAAGGGGAGGAAATGAGAGAGACTGACAAAGGAAAAAGTATGAAGAGACACGCAAGTAGACGATGCGCTTTAGAATGTTAGCCCGGCTCTTGGCGATACCAGTGAGCCAGGTAACCACTATTCACAGCTCTTCAACTGCTCCTTATTCTCAGGCTCTCTGAGACTCCGATATGAATGGAAACACACACACACACACACACACACAACAATCCACTGGACAAGAAATTCTTTAAGCTGCCCCATCAGTGCTCCGAGTAATGTTGCACTGGAGAGTAGATTAAATCAAGCACGAGGCAGTTCCAGCCCCTAGGCTAATGAAGGATAGGAATCAGGTTTCTCCTCGAGCCAGGTAGCTGGTAAATGTTGTCTTGGATGCTATTCTGCCTCTCTTTCCAGACCTTCTCCAAGCACCCTCAATCCCACCCTGGTATCTTCTGCCCCTAGCTATCCTTGGGCTTACCTTCATGGCATAATGACAGTCTCAGTCCCCACTGGCAGAGAACCCTCCTTGCTCTGTGTCCTGTGAGAAAGCATCTAGGTAGATGAGGCAGGGCAGAGTCAGGCCTTCTTGGGGCCCTCCTGACGTACCCTGGCCATGGCCCCTCTCCGTGTGCATGTAAGGCCGGGCCAGGGATGGAAAGACCAAAGGGACACATGAGAGCTGTTCCCTATCTCATAATATCCCAGGTAAATTCCCAGAGAAAAGGCAGGGCCCTCAGAGGTCCTCTAAGCCAATCCCTTCATTTTATTAAAGAGGAAAGCAAGGGTCAGAAAAGCGAAGACAGGAACCCAAGGCCGTGCTATCTGTATATTCACCCAGAGCCCAGACGCCCGGCCAAGCTCCCTTCTCTCTGGCAGCTGTGTGTCTCCCCCCGTCCCAGTGCCCAGCGAGCCAGCGAGCACCTCACATGTGATTACAATTATTGTGAGCTTGGCCTGAGCCCAGCCACACAGAGAGCACGTCCAGGCCTGGTCACTGGCCAAGTTTCCATCTCAGTAGAAAAATGAAAAGGTTCAGGGATACATGTTAATCCCAAACACACGAGCAGGAAGGAGTGGGGTGACAGGGAGGGCCAGCCAGGATCTCTTGGGGCAACATCAGTCTACCAAGACCTCCCTGGTCCAGGAGGCAGAATGCCCCCAGCCAGCAGAGAATAGGCTGTGTGCCCACTAGGGGACCAGGACCGCCCTCCTGTCAGGCATTATAGTTCAAGAGCCATCTCAGGATCATTTGTGGTTATAAACCCTGATGGCTCCTGGGCCCAAAATGGAACTCAGCAGGCCATACTTGGCCGGTGGTCCCCATAGCAGTCACCCCGCCTCAGCTGGCCCCTTCCTTGTACTAAGCATTTTTTATAGCCTTTGTGTTTCTATCCTTTCCTTCAGCACCACCATCCCCTGCCCCAGATAAGGAAACTGAGGCACAGAGTTGAAGGGACTGGTCCAAAGCAAGGTGTCCATTGAGGAGCCAGGGTGGGCTAGAACACAGGCTCTGGGCAGCCAGTCTGGCCAACAGCCCCACTCCTGACACCCTCGAGCTGCATGGGGTAGCCTGGACATTGTCTAGGACTCTCTTGCTTCCTCACTGCCATGCCCAGCATCTGCAGATTTACTTCTTTAGCTGTCTGGCTTCATCAGCCTCACACTTGCTGCATGGCCCTGGTGAGTCCCAAATTCTACCCTAGCTGCTAACTTGTGCCCCTTTAACATTGATATCGCACATCCTTGAGGCCTCCAGACTAATGTTTCCCCAGTGCTTCCACATATCCCTGGATAGGAAGGTTCCTTCTTTTCTCCCAGACTTGAAGCAATCCTAACAAACACACCCCTCCCAGCTCGCCTCACGCTGTGCTTTGCTTGGTTCTGGCCTCAGGGAGGGCAGTACCTTTGAATTTTTGACCTGATATATGTACATCTACCCTTTGGGTGGCTTATAATGGGTTAAATAGATATTAGGAGAGCCACCACTCTGCCTGGGGGGCAAAAGAGTGAAAGTGTTGCTGGAACTCTACTAACACCATCTGATAGGCTAAAAACCCTTAGGACACAGCAACCATCAATTAAATATCAACTGTCAGGTGGGGAAGAGCTATAGCGGGAAGGCAGGGAACAATGGACTCTTTGGTTGCTGATGCCCCAAAAGGGATACAATTCCTTAGAAAATGAGATCTGCCTCAGATAAATGTGCTTGTTTACACCGGCTTCTAGACTGGCTGAGGATGGCCCAATGCCTGCAGCCAGGCATCTGAGCAAAGGGGCAAGCTCCAGAGTAGAGCTTCTTGCCGGCTCCAGAATTTATGAGCTTCCTAGACAGGCCAAGAAGCCTGATTTTGAGGCTAGCAGCTGGACCAAGAGGTTGGCCAAATTTTTTTCAGAGGCTTTACAAACAGTTGGGCCCTTGAGGAAAATGTCTTTGAACCACTAGGGTGTTATCTGGTCTCCCATCTCTGGAGTCAAAGCCACAGCAGCAGGCATTTTCCTCATTAAGGCCGTGGGGGTGGGATGGGGACTCATTATTCTCAAAGGTCATCTCTTTCTTTTTCCTGCTTTCAAAAGGCTCAAATGATCACTTTGTGTTTAAGCCAATCTTGCTTTTTCAAAAAAATGAAGAAAGGAAAAAATGTTTTTCCAGGTCTAATTATAAAAATCTAAGACTGGGAAGATATGGAGAAAACCACTTTCTCCACTAAGTACATACCTGAGCCCATGGGGAGGTGCTGGTCTATGAGTAACCTGCAGGGGGCGGGAGCAGGGCAGGGAATTCCATCAGCAGCCCTGGGGCCCCCAATTCAATACACTGCCCACCCCACCCCCCACTCCCCCCAGTCTAGTCACATTTCCATTGTTGGAGTTAAAGTCCATTTCCTCCTTTCGGTCCTCCTGGGAACTGCAAAATAGCCAAGAGACCAGAAGAGTTAGTGATTTGGGTCCTTCTAGAATCTGTCACCCCAGGGCACTCAGTCCTTAAAACCCGCACCGTCCCATCACCGAGTAAGCCTCTGAGCCAGGAGCCTCCGGCCTTCCTGTTCCTCTGCCCACAGGACTGTCCGAACCTGCGCCTCTGGGTGAAGAAAGGAGGTAGATCAGTCTCCTGGTCTTGTGTTGACCAAGAAAGACAGAGTGGGTGTCCCTTGATTTCTGGTTTTCAAAAGTACTGGTGGAGAGACGTGGGGGGATAGAAGAAGCATCTGATTCTCTCCCTGTCTACCAGAACTACAAATCTTGACTTTCCCAAGGTGAGGTGGGCTGGTGGGGCCTGGGAGTGGCTGGTCTCTGGTGGCCTCTCCAGCTCTGACAAGCTCTGAGCTCTGAATCCAGGCCCTGGGGGAGCCCCGTCACCCCTCAGCTAAACTCTTCTTGTTCCCACAGCAGCTCACAGCCCTGGTTGCTCAAGATGACATTTCTAAACACTGAAGATAGAGATAAGAAGCAGACCAGAAGAGAAGCCTGGGAGCTGGAGACAGGCCCAGGGAAGAAAGCAGGCTCCCTGATGAGAGAGGCAGAGACATCCAGACCCCGCGGGAGACTGGACATGATAGGCTGGGACGCTGGCTCTGACCTTTGCTTTGACACTGCACTGAGTCCGGGCCCGACTCCATGGCTAGATCCCAAGCCCTTGGCTGGGCCAGTTTTTCATCGATCAAAACCTGTGCTCCCTGACCATGCCCCGAGAACTCCTGAAGATCTCCACAGAAAAGGGGGATGGGAGAGCTAATCCAACCACAGGGTTTAAGAAGGCCCTGGGCCCCAGGGCCTGGATGAGGTCTGGCACGTGACCTTGTGGCACTCAGTAAATATCTGTGGAAAGAATGACTTGCTGTATTACTCCTCCTGGAGTGAGCTGGTATTTTAGCTGGGACGATTTCCCTAGGGATGGAATTTCGGTGGTAGGAAGGACAACCAGGTGTCCCTTGAAGCAAATACAGAAGGGCTTAATGAGGTGCAGGTAGCCTGCATGGGGAATTTGGTTGACCTGAGCTCTTAATCTGTCTGGGGTTTTTTAAGAAAAGTCATCTGACAACAACAACAATAATAGATGCTACAATGTGCAGAGGGCGGGGAGAGGCTCTTCTGACAGGAGCTCCAGAGAGTCATTTCAAGGTCACTTCTGAGCCCCCTACTTGGAACCTTAAGAATAACCAGAGCAGCTGAGCCTGCTTCCCTGCAACCAAGGAACCCCTGAAAAGAGGGAGCTGTTCGGGGGTTATGAGTCAGACCCTCGATAACTCCTTACGCCCTTGAACTCCCACCTCCAAGGACAATCAATCGCACAGCCCCCACTGGGATCACACGCTTCCAGGGAGATCTTCATGTCTCACACATTCCATGAGTGATCTTCGGTTCCCCTCTCAGCCTGGACAAATGGAGTGAAATATAGCATCTGGCCACACTCAGCTCAGCTGCTATCTCCAGGCGGAAACCTTGAGAGGAATCCCAGCTCTGGCCAAGGAAAACACGAGTCCGGTCTGGCTAAGCCAGGTGGCTTCTTTCTCCCCACCTTCCGTTCTCTCCATCCCCACCCTCCGGAGCCAGTGAGCTGTTTGGGTAACCCCATGACCCTACTCCCATACTGCCTGCAGCCAGCCCCGGCATTCCAGCAGGATTCCAGAAACTTGGCCTGGCTATAGGTCACTGCCCTTGAACTTGTGGGAAGTGTGGGACTCTGGCGCTCGGGAGTGAGCCCACCTCGACTGTCTTGCCTGCCCTAGCCTGTCCTGGACAGGGATCTCTTTTGCAGAGGGGTGATTGTCCTTAAATGAGGAGCTCCCCCACCTCCTGGTCCCTGGCCCCTGACCCCTGCCAGAAGCAGCACAGGGTTCCTACAAATAAAGGAAGACATTTCCTGACCCCTCTTTTGCCATCCCATCCAGGGCCTTCCATTCTCCTTCAGGCCCAATCTCTTGCTGACATGGTGACGTGTCTTGTCTGGGGGACTTTGTGAAAAAAACCTCTCCTGCCTTTGTGGCTTCCGGTTCAAAAGCTTCCCCACTTTCTCGTTGCCAGATGAAGAACCCCAGGGTATCATAACACCCTATTTTGTTCACTCTAGAACTGCTCTGTCTAATAGAAATAAAATGCAAGCCATAAATGAGAGTTATGTATGTAATTTAATATTTTCTAATAGCCACATTTTTAAAAAAGAAACATGTGAAATTCATTTCAAAGACATGTTTTATTTAACCTAATATATTTATATTAACTCAAATAAATATTATTATTTCAAACTTTAATTAATATAAAAAGTTATTGATGAGATACTTTACAATCTTTTTTTCACGCTAAGTATATTAGTTTCCCAGGGCTGCCGTAACAAATTACCACAATCTGGTGGCCTAAAATAATAGAAATTTATCTCTCACAGTTACGGAGGGTAGAAGTCCAAACTCAAGGCATTGGCAGGGCCATGAGCCCTCCGAAGTCTCTAGGGAACAATCCCTCCTTGCCCCTTCCAGCTTCTGCTGGATGCCGGTGGTCCCGGCTATTCCTTGATTGACAGTTGTCTCACTCCAGTGTCTGTCCTCCTCACCACGTGGCCTTCTTTCTGTGTCTCTGTGGCTGCACACGTCCTTCTTATAAGAATCCCAGTCATTGGATTTAGGACCCACTTTGCTCCAGCACAACCTCATTTTAACTGAACCAATTATACCTGCAAAGACCCTATTTCTAAATAGGGCCACATTCTGAGGTTCCAGGTGGACATAAATTTTAGGGAGATGCCACTCAACCCAGTACGATGTCATATTCAACTTGATCTGTTTGGTAAAGTCCGTGGCCACTCATCCATCTGATTTTTGGCACCCAGATTCTGTCACTATTTTCTGTTCTGTTGTCTTTGTCTCTTTATTTTCATTTTGATGGTGCTTGGGGCAAGACTCAAGGTAAAAAGAAACAGGTGAGATTAATTTTAATGAGATTAATTTTAATTAATTTTATTTAACACCACATATCCAAAATATTGTCATTTCAACATATAATTTAACCACTAATCCATTGTCCACGTCCATGAGTCTCTGTTTGTCCTGTTCATTTGTTGCTTTTAAGTTTATATCCCACATATAAGTGATAGCATGTGATTTTCAACCTTTTCTGTCTGTCAACATGTAATTTTTTTAAATGTATAATTAACATAGAAAATTATCAAGGAGATATTTTTTTTTCATACTAAGTTTTCAAAACCCCATATATATTGACCATATAGCACATCTAAATTCAGACTGGCCACATTTCCAGTGCTCCACAACCATGTGTGGCTAGTGACTACTTTACTGGACAGTGCAGCTCAAGAAGTCAGAATAAAAGGGGTGAGATCTGTGCCAATTTGAGGGACATCCCTGGGGAAGTAAGTGGCTTCCAGGGGGTGGCATTTACTCATGGCTCCATCACCTCCAGGGGCTCTCCTGATTATCTTTCATCTGTGCCTCTTGGTGGTGGAGGGAGGGAGTCATATGAGGCCAGCTCACAGGACTGCTATATCAAACCAGAAAGTGGATTTACTCATTTACAAGGAAAATGATCCACACCCAGTTGCCTTCTTATCCGTTCATGCATCCCACCCCTTCCCTTCTGCCCAGCTCGTGAGTCCTGGGGTGCCTAGACTCAGAACCAGGGACAGTCCTCACTAAGTGTGGATGACTGAAAATCTCAGGCAGCAACAGTGTGAGGAATCCACCTCCCCAGCAGACCTACTGATTGCTGGGAGGGCACTGCCAGACCCCCCTCCCACTCTGGCTCGTGTGAGCGGGTTGTGGACACATGCAAGGGCCCGGCTCTTTTCTGCACCTCCATCGCAAACTTGGCTCCCTTTCATTGATAGATATCTTTTCCCTCTAGAGTGACATCGGTCTTGCCATCCTGTAGCCCATTCTCTTGTTCTAGGATGACTTTGCCTCTCTCTGCTTGAATGTCTGTGTCTCAGTTTTATGGTCAAGCTCTCAAAGAACAACCTCATTCTCCAATGAACGGGTTCCTTCATTTTGCTCCCTTGATGTGCCTACAATTATTCTCCTGGACCCTATTCCACAGCCTCTGTGTTTTTCTGGGAAAACCAGGAATAAACAGGACCCAGACAGGGAGGCTGGGCCTAGATATATCTTATCCACCTCTCAGGTCCTGGGGTCTGCTCCTAGTATGGACATGGCCCCCACCCAGAATCTGCCTGGTGGGGAGCCAAGCAGGTACATCCCACCCATGCTCGTCCTGGGGACCCAGGGGTGGTGGTGCCTTAGCCCAAGCAGCAGGGTGACAGAATATTCATGCCTGCACTCTGGAGCAAAAAGTCACTGTGGATGGAAAATAAAGTACAGAAAAATGGAGAACAAGTATAGTGGATGAAGAATCTCAGAAGTTAATTCAGAGTTACCATCGGTCTCTTAAAGCTGCGAATGATCTCTCTGTCTCTGTCTCTGTCTCTGTCTCTGTCTCTGTCTCTCTCTTTCACACACACACACACACACACACACACACACACACACACACACACACACACACACTACATCTTGAGAGCCTTTCAATTTTTTTCTGCTATGCATGGACCTCACAAAAAGTGACTCAACTTTACATAAGAATCTGAGGGGGCCCAGGAGCGTGATGACTCATTGCCTTGAAATTTCCAGTGGGTTACACATGTCTTCTTAGATGATTTTTTAGATTTCATCTTTAAGAGTTGTCAAAAAAAAAAAATATGGTTTGAGAAGTAGATTGGGGTGAGCATCCTGCCTCAGAGCAGGAAAAATAGTTGTGATGGACAAGAGGGGACAGGCAAGGACAGATAGAGCCCTCTCAGAAACAGAGAACCAAGAACTCTCCTCTCAGGACTTGAGGGCATTTCAAGAAATTTAAGTATTACAATCACTCCAGAATCAGCCCCTGAAGTCTCTAGGAAGTACTTTGACTTGGGGAGGTTTGACCAACTTCAGAGTCACAGTTGACTAAAAAGCTACAGAATGCTGCTGGGCGGTATAGTTCCCAGCTCTGATCACACACCAGATCAAAGCTCCTCTGGCAGCTTTGAAAATCCCAATGCCCGGGTTGCAACAAGGAGATGCTGCTGGTTGGAGCATCTGGGGCCATTTTACACCAGGTGAATAGTCCTAGCTGTTGATGCCTCCCTGACTCTCAAAAAGATCATTCCCTTGAACTTTAGATGCAACCAGATGTGGTTCTCCAAGGCACCGACAGTTTCCCCCTTTTCAGTCATGTTGCAAAAAGCCCAAAAGAAGGCAATTCCCTGAAGAGAACATTGGTGGTCCCAAAGGGCAGTTCAGGGCAGGTACACCAGGCTTTGGGAGGCGGCTGGGCTCTCAGAGGACAGGGCCATCAGACTGTCCTCCAGACAGCCTTCAGGTAAGCCAAGATACCACCATGCGAAGCCATCTGTCTCACCCCATTGCAGGCCTGGAGTTCAAGGCCTGCAGCCTGTCTCTACCAGCGCTCTTCTGCCAAGTCAGCCAAGCCTAAACCATCGGTGGCTCCCTCATAGTCAGAATGAACTCACAAGCTTCATGCAGGTAGTAAAGACACACTCGAACTGCCCCCAGCATTCCTCTTCCTCTCCCTGATGCACAGGGACCCCGCCCCACCAGTGTCCCCTCCTGCCCCAAATGCCCTGCCCACTCTTACATCCACACTTCAGCTCACACCCAAATGTCCTTTGGCCTATCAGATGTACAAGGTCTTTAGGCCATGGAATGCAAAGTTCCCTAGCAGGAAAATCCCTTGCCAGCCCACACCTCCGTGGGGATCCCCGACCTGCACTCTTACAGGTACAGAGAACAGGTCATTGGCTCTAAGGGTGGACAATGGGGCAGAAAGCACCTGGACACAATCTATGCCACCATCCTCACCCACAGATGCCTAGAGCCTGGGCCTGGCATTCTGCATGTGGCTGCCTGACACGTGGCACTGCCTGGACCATCACCCCCCATACCCTACCTCCACAGACACATTGTGCTTTCCTCACCTTTACATCAGAATTGAGCCTCACCTCTAAGAATGGTGGTGGATAACTTTTGGTCCCTCTCTCCGTATTCAGTTATATACTGCCTTTATTCCTAAAGGTATGGGATGTCATCTTTCTGAGTTTCAACTTCTTCATCTGTAAAATGGGATAATAAAAGCACTAGCCACATAGATTTTTTTGTGAGAATTAAATGAGGTGGTACAGGTAAAGAGCACAATGCTTGGTACCTGGTAAGCTCTCCCCAGAAATGTTGCCATGATCACAGTGTGATTATGTGTCTGTGAACTCACTCCACCCTGAATTGTAAACACCATAAAAGCAAAGACCTTGTATATGTATATGCTGGTTGCCTAGAATGTGCCTGGCACCTCGGAGGGACTCAGTGAGAATTAGTTGAATGACTAAGGCATGAGCTATTATTTTGTTGTTGTTGCTATTTTCATTATCCTTGTTGTGTTCTCATTGTTATTTTTGACATTTATTATTAGTATTATTAGTATTATTGTTGGGTTCTTTCAATAACACCACCAGGCCTGAGGGTATTGTGCCACATCCCTGTTCTTCTCCATAAGCCACACGGCTTGGCCCTCTGCATGGTCCCAGCTGATTTCTCTGCAACTCTCCTCTTTGGGGCCACTACTGTCCTGTCTCTCACTTGGCAGCATGAACCAAGGACATCTTCACAAGGGAGCCCACATGCACATGGTCAATCTTATGGGGGAAGAGTCCCACTAGGTGACTCAAAAGCCTGTCCCTGAGCACCCAGCTTTTCCACCCAAGGGCTGAATCATCACTACAGGGGGAGGCTGAGGCCGAGAAGGACCAGCCTTGTGCTTCACTCAGCTGTGCCTCACTGGAATTGCAGAAGTGAGCACCCAGACCAGTCAGATGATGATCTTTTTGACCCTTTCTTTTCCCACCTCAGATATGCCTACTCCCTTCCTTTCCCCCCATCTCTCTGGGGCAGTTGTCCCTCTAGGCAAGAAGATAACACTTCTTCCCTTGTTGCAGCTCCAGGCGAGGGTTTGTGGAGAACTCCGTGGCTCCGGGCCGTCCTCTGGCAGCTACAGCTTGATGGCTCCCACCAGTCTCTTTCCCCTGGGCTCTGTTCTGACCTTGGGGAGAGGATGAAACTGGGAGAGGGAGGTCATAGCTGACGGTCACTCGTGACCCTGTGATGTCCTGTTTGGCACCTGGGAAAATTATCTCAGGCAACAAAGGCATCAAAATGACACAATTAGGATCACCCACTTCACATGCCATTGTTCTAGAACGAATTAGAAAGGTGGGCCTGAGCCCAATTGTCTGTACTCCAGTTGTCCCTGTGCTGCCTAAACATGACAGTGCCAGGTTCCTGGTTAAGTGGAAAATCTAAGACATAGCCCCCACCCCCCAGCTCAGGATCCAGTCTTCAAAAAAACAGTAGTAAGGAACAGTCTAGGAGAAAACTAGGATTTTTTTTTTCTGTGTTGATTTTTCTCAAAAGATTCACAATATGTCCCAAATATCCCTAACCTCTTCTTTGTGTCTGTGATTGTGGAAATGAAACCTGCCACTCAATTACGTCAGCCTTCTTTGACCTAATTCATATTTTCTTCCTGTGCTGCTCTATGCCCCAGGACTGCCACTGGTTAGCCCGATCAAGGACAAGCGTGACCTCATTAATCCAGCACTCTAGTTAACCCTCATGTTTGCACCAGCAATTCTTAAAGGATTATAAAGCAATGACCATCTGTGCTCATTCTACCTTTTCTTTTTATTCAGAAGAGACTTTGGGCCGTTTGGGCAATGTTTCCTAAAGTCTATTCCGTGAACCTCAAGTTTTGTGAGATGTTAATTGATGTTGCAACAACAACAAAAGTCTAACCGGTTTAAGAAATCTTAAAAAGTAGTGTTTCCTATGGCCTGACTCAGACTTTACTACATGCGTTAGAGATGAGTAGAATGTTTTCCAAACTTTCTTGACCACTCAATGCTCTTTTTCTTGAGGATGCCATGTTACTTTGGGAAATTTTGCGTTTGTTTGATTCGACATTAAAGCAACTGTTCTCATTGGCCTTGTTATACAAGTTGTAGGACTTCAGATCTAAAGCTCTTCCTGTCATAATTCCTTTAACACAGGCTTCACATTTGACAGGCTTGGCAACTATTCCCTCTCAGATGAGCTCCAAGGTCGACAGAGAGCTTTTCTGGTCTTCGTGACTCCCTTTCAATGATGATCCTGAAAGCCTTGGGCCTCAGCAGGCACCACCCACATCCATCTACTCAGAATAACTCAAGGAAAGTCAATGCTCTCCGTATAGAAAAGTGACCGAAAACACTGTGTGTAGAGACCACTTCCTCATCCCTAAGATTTTGGAAATAAAGAGGAAAGGAATTGGGGCTAAAAACTTGTTGATCCAACAACAGGGGAATGGTTGGGTAAATCGAGGCATGGTACCTCTTTGGAATATCATGAGACTAAGTACACACGGAAAGATTGTCATGATGTGATACCAGATGAAGAGGCCATAATTCAGAAGGGAAATTGTGAGCTTACAGTTGGCGGCAGAGTCTCCTGGAAAGCTCCTCTATTTGGCCCAGTGCCAGGAGGCCTCTTTGGGTGTGAAATGTGAAGCCCCAAGTGTAGAGGGGGCCTACTGAATTGCATAATACAAAAGAAATAACAAGAATTTGAGAGTTGGGGCTGACAGCTGGAGGAAAATGAGGGGCAGCCAAGTAGAACATTCAGACTTTCAACTGACATCTGTGTGAAGGAACGGCCATCGAGAGTCTTACAGAGGTATGCAATGTTCTGTTTTAAAAATTTTGCTACACTGTTGCATGAGGCCTCTCCCTCTCTATCCTCATGTCTTTAGTAAGAGACCAGAGCAGAGTATTCCAACGCTAAGGAAAGTCAGTGTGGCTCCCGCCCCACCACACAGAAGTCCTCAGAGATGCCCAGAGTACTGTTGGGTCTGCCGCCATACCTTGTGTATCAGGCAGGGGCCCAGCAGGAAACAGATGGCGTGCTCAAAATGGATAATGTGAGAGAATTTAATAAAGGCACTATTTATAAAGGTGTGGGCATGGGCGTGTGTGTTGACACCCCAGGGGCTGGTAACAACCCAGCACATTAACTCTATTAGGCCTAATGGGGACAAAGAAAGAAATGCGTCTGGGCTGCATGACAAGAGTCATGACCTTCTATTGAGGGGCACAGCAAGAACTCAGTGTCCCGACGGAAAGGGAATAAGGGCAATTATGTTATGGACTAATTTGCACCCCCCACAAGATTCATGTTGAAACCCTAACCATCAGTATCTCAGAGCGTGACTGTATTTGGAGACAGGGCCTTTACAGAGGTGATTAAGATGAGGCCATTAGGGTGGGCTTTAATCCAATCTGGCTGATACCCTTATAGGGAGGAGAAATTTGGATACAGAAAGAGACACCAGGAGCATGCACACAGAGAACACAGTGAAAAGGTGGCCATCCGCAAGCCAAGGAGAAAGGCCTCAAAAGAAATCAAACCTACTGACACCTTGATTTTGGACATCCAGCCTCCATAACTGTGAGAAATAAATTCCTGTTGTTTAAGCCACCCGGTCCATGGTACTCTGTTAAGGCAGCCCTAGCAAAGGAATATATATAGATACCCCAACTTTTCCCTCTTCCTTCTTTACAAGCTCTGGCTGGTACCCACCCACACTGGCCAAACCCTACCAAAAGCCAGAAGGCATGAGAGCAAGCAGGCATGGTCCACGCAGGTCAGCCCCTCAACCAGAGCAGGGTGAAGATGGAGAGTGGACCAGAAAGACAGACAGAGGGTATCTACATGCCTGGGAGGGGTGTCGAGCCAACTGAATGTATCGTAAGGACAGGGACCAGGCTTCTGATCCCAGGTTTACAAATAGGACACAGGATGGTGTAGTAAAAGAAGGCTACCGCTTGAACCAAGATTGGAAGAAAATAGGAAAAATGGCAATGTTTGGCAGGACCGTGGCTGATATTTTTTCCAAACTTTATCAAGTTAGGTTATTTTTAGACTAAAAGGAGACAATCCAGAGGCAGACTTTTAGAAGAAAGAGCTTAATCTAGCTCGGGGAACAGCTGTTGTGGGGCGTGGAAGCTGCAGGGGAAGAAGTGTGGTGAATGAGGGCAAGCAGCTTCCCTGAAATATTTTAAGCATCATCAAAAGAGAGGTATCCAGGTCTCTTGTACACATCAGCCCCCTTCTTGGTTATGACAGGTGACTCCCCCAGCACTGGACTCCATCTCAACATGGGGCACACCTGGAACAGAGTTAAGAGAGGAGCAAAAGCTTGGGGAGCTCCCGTATATGCCCCCTCACCTCTCGATTCTGCTCCAGAGTCTCTGGGGAACTGACATTGGTGACTTTGCCCAGTGTTCGCACCTAAGGTCTGTGAGTACTGTGGGTGTCCTCCCTATGGAGTGAGACAGGCCAGGCTGTCAACTGTCAGCCCCGGCCCTTCTCTGCTCCACGCTGGGGCCCTCGCACCAGTGCTCCAGACTGCCAATCAGGCCACCTCCCTGCCAGCCCCACTCTGGCTCAGCCCCAGGCCTGCAAGCGTTGGTTCTCCAGAGCAGAAAGTAGCGATTGTCCTCATTGGGTCACCTCATGGGGACCTTGGGCTGGGCCATGTGGAGGGGTCTGAGACCATACCCATCTTTCATACACAGAACTAACACATGCTCAGCTGCTCCCCAAGCCTCCTTAACTTATGAGAATCAATAAAATGAGACCACCTGCCTCAGGAGGTCAGTTTGAGGGCTGTATGAGAATCAGGGCTGGGACTCAGAATGTATGACACATAGACATGTCTGACAAATCGGGAGATTACACCTAGATTATAAGGCCTATGGGACAGAACCCATCCAGATGCCTCACTTAATGGACAACTGGAATTCATGATGATAGCTCACATTTATTGCGCCTGATCTGAGTGCTCACCATGTACCACCTTTGATAACACGCCTGACCATTCCGTGAAAGGGATGCTGTGATTCTCCCCATTGTGTGGATGAGGAAAGCAGGACACAGAGCAGTCACATAATGAGCACACAGTAACACAAATAGTAATGGCAGAGCTAAGGTTTGAACTGAGGTAGATTCAGAGGCTGCTCTCTGAGTTTCTGGCCTCAGTTGCCTTCTAGCTAAAGGTAGCAGGTAAGATACTCAACTGCCTCCAAGAGAACAAGCTCTATTTCCATGAGCAAGAAGAAGCCCTCATGAAGATGACAGGTCTGGTCCTGTGAAGTCCAAAGGAGCTCCATGCCTCCTCCTTGCCATGGTCCACTTCTATCCTCAGACTGATGAGGCTGTCTCTAAAGAGGCCAAATCATTTCTTACCTCATCGGAGCTAAGCTGATCTCAGAGATCCTGCAGCCCTGCTCTCTCCGGAGCATCTACTCATGAATTCAACCTGGGCCTTACAGAGCTCCACAGGAGGGATTAACTGCATAATAGTAAGGACAGCCATTTCTAATCTCCTTAGTCCTCCCTGGGGGTTGTTTGACTTGAGCACTTAACCCCCAGGATATTAAGCAGAGGCCTACTTGGTTAGGACACATTAGTCAAATTGGAACACAGGCTGGGAGTTCTCTTCAGCAGAAATGGACCATTGCCTGGCCCCCCAGCATCCCAGAAATGGACAAGGGACAAACATCTCAATGGCCCCAGCTGCTGGCTTAGAAGTGCTGGGGGAGGAGAGGCATAGGCCTTTAATCTTCCTCTTCTTGACACCAGAAAGAATTGACAGTCCTATATTAATCAGCTGCTCCCCCAGGCAAAGAGCTGAGCCAAGAGACTCCAGATGGGGCAGTTCCTCATTTAGTCCTCATTAGAAAACCAGAGATCTCCAACAGGCACACGTTTAGTTTTCAGTTCTCATCTTGTATACATTCAGGGAACACAAGACATTTCGAGTCAAAACTAGACAGTGGATGCTTAATAATTCACCAGCATTGTCCAACACAAGCTTACATGTAAAATACCTCATAATTCCAATGAATAGCCCATACCGATACAAGGCACCCATTAAACAGGTAGCGGGGGACATTTATCGGACAGACACTTCCTGAAATCATTTTATGTCTACCTGAGAGAACACACCTGCCATAATGAGCCTTATCCAGCAAAAGGGACTGAGCGTCGGAATGGCAACGCTCATGAGTAGATGCTCCGGAGAGAGCAGGGCTGCAAGATCTCTGAGATCAGCTTAGCTCCGATGAGGTAAGAAATGATTTGGCCTCTTTAGAGTTGCCAAGTTGTTGTTATTTGAACCTACCCACCTTGCCACCCTAGGGACGTGTTTGCACCTAAGGGGGGTGTCTTATTATATGAAAAACTAAAAGAGAATTACACCACAGGGATGATCCAACATGAGGGAGAGAACATACTTCTTCCACTCACTTTTCAGTGAAGCAAGGAGTAATAGGGGCACTTCACTGCCATTAACAGAAAACCCAATCAAAACAGCTTAAACAATCTCACTTAACAAGAAATCGCAAAGAAGGCTGGTTCCAGCAATGGTTAATTTAGCAGCTCGATGACATCACCCAGGTTCTTTCTATCTCTCTGCTCTACTATCCTCAGGGCTATTGTCAGACGTAGGCTGGTAGCTAGATGCTTGAAGTGGTTTCAGGCACAAGAAATCAAACCTACTGACACCTTGATTTTGGACATCCAGCCTCCATAACTATGAGAAATAAATTCCTGTTGTTTAAGCCACCCGGTCCATGGTACTCTGTTAAGGCAGCCCTAGCAAAGGAATATATATAGATACCCCAACTTTTCCCTCTTCCTTCTTTACAAGCTCTGGCTGGTACCCACCCACACTGGCCAACCCCATACCAAAAGCCAGAAGGCATGAGAGCAAGTAGGCATGGTCCACGCAGGTCAGCCCCTCAACCAGAGCAGGGTGAAGATGGAGAGTGGACCAGAAAGACAGACAGAGGATATCTACATGCCTGGGAGGGGTGTTGAGCCAATTGAATGTATCGTAAGGACAGGGACCAGGCTTCTGATCCCAGGTTTACAAATAGGACACAGGATGGTGTAGTAAAAGAAGGCTACCGCTTGAACCAAGATTGGAAGAAAATAGGAAAAATGGCAATGTTTGGCAGGACCGTGGCTGATATTTTTTCCAAACTTTATCAAGTTAGGTTATTTTTAGACTAAAAGGAGACAATCCAGAGGCAGACTTTTAGAAGAAAGAGCTTAATCTAGCTCGGGGAACAGCTGTTGTGGGGCGTGGAAGCTGCAGGGGAAGAAGTGTGGTGAATGAGGGCAAGCAGCTTCCCTGAAATATTTTAAGCATCATCAAAAGAGAGGTATCCAGGTCTCTTGTACACATCAGCCCCCTTCTTGGTTATGACAGGTGACTCCCCCAGCACTGGACTCCATCTCAACATGGGGCACACCTGGAACAGAGTTCAGAGAGGAGCAAAAGCTTGGGGAGATCCCGTATATGCCCCCTCACCTCTCGATTCTGCTCCAGAGTCTCTGGGGAACTGACATTGGTGACTTTGCCCAGTGTTCACACCTAAGGTCTGTGAGTACTGTGGGTGTCCTCCCTATGGAGTGAGACAGGCCAGGCTGTCAACTGTCAGCCCCGGCCCTTCTCTGCTCCACGCTGGGGCCCTCGCACCAGTGCTCCAGACTGCCAATCAGGCCACCTCCCTGCCAGCCCCACTCTGGCTCAGCCCCAGGCCTGCAAGCGTTGGTTCTCCAGAGCAGAAAGTAGCGATTGTCCTCATTGGGTCACCTCATGGGGACCTTGGGCTGGGCCATGTGGAGGGGTCTGAGACCATACCCATCTTTCATACACAGAACTAACACATGCTCAGCTGCTCCCCAAGCCTCCTTAACTTATGAGAATCAATAAAATGAGACCACCTGCCTCAGGAGGTCAGTTTGAGGGCTGTATGAGAATCAGGGCTGGGACTCAGAATGTATGACACATAGACATGTCTGACAAATCGGGAGATTACACCTAGATTATAAGGCCTATGGGACAGAACCCATCCAGATGCCTCACTTAATGGACAACTGGAATTCATGATGATAGCTCACATTTATTGCGCCTGATCTGAGTGCTCACCATGTACCACCTTTGATAACACGCCTGACCATTCCGTGAAAGGGATGCTGTGATTCTCCCCATTGTGTGGATGAGGAAAGCAGGACACAGAGCAGTCACATAATGAGCACACAGTAACACAAATAGTAATGGCAGAGCTAAGGTTTGAACTGAGGTAGATTCAGAGGCTGCTCTCTGAGTTTCTGGCCTCAGTTGCCTTCTAGCTAAAGGTAGCAGGTAAGATACTCAACTGCCTCCAAGAGAACAAGCTCTATTTCCATGAGCAAGAAGAAGCCCTCATGAAGATGACAGGTCTGGTCCTGTGAAGTCCAAAGGAGCTCCATGCCTCCTCCTTGCCATGGTCCACTTCTATCCTCAGACTGATGAGGCTGTCTCTAAAGAGGCCAAATCATTTCTTACCTCATCGGAGCTAAGCTGATCTCAGAGATCCTGCAGCCCTGCTCTCTCCGGAGCATCTACTCATGAATTCAACCTGGGCCTTACAGAGCTCCACAGGAGGGATTAACTGCATAATAGTAAGGACAGCCATTTCTAATCTCCTTAGTCCTCCCTGGGGGTTGTTTGACTTGAGCACTTAACCCCCAGGATATTAAGCAGAGGCCTACTTGGTTAGGACACATTAGTCAAATTGGAACACAGGCTGGGAGTTCTCTTCAGCAGAAATGGACCATTGCCTGGCCCCCCAGCATCCCAGAAATGGACAAGGGACAAACATCTCAATGGCCCCAGCTGCTGGCTTAGAAGTGCTGGGGGAGGAGAGGCATAGGCCTTTAATCTTCCTCTTCTTGACACCAGAAAGAATTGACAGTCCTATATTAATCAGCTGCTCCCCCAGGCAAAGAGCTGAGCCAAGAGACTCCAGATGGGGCAGTTCCTCATTTAGTCCTCATTAGAAAACCAGAGATCTCCAACAGGCACACGTTTAGTTTTCAGTTCTCATCTTGTATACATTCAGGGAACACAAGACATTTCGAGTCAAAACTAGACAGTGGATGCTTAATAATTCACCAGCATTGTCCAACACAAGCTTACATGTAAAATACCTCATAATTCCAATGAATAGCCCATACCGATACAAGGCACCCATTAAACAGGTAGTGGGGGACATTTATCGGACAGACACTTCCTGAAATCATTTTATGTCTACCTGAGAGAACACACCTGCCATAATGAGCCTTATCCAGCAAAAGGGACTGAGCGTTGGAATGGCAACGCTCATGAGTAGATGCTCCGGAGAGAGCAGGGCTGCAAGATCTCTGAGATCAGCTTAGCTCCGATGAGGTAAGAAATGATTTGGCCTCTTTAGAGTTGCCAAGTTGTTGTTATTTGAACCTACCCACCTTGCCACCCTAGGGACGTGTTTGCACCTAAGGGGGGTGTCTTATTATATGAAAAACTAAAAGAGAATTACACCACAGGGATGATCCAACATGAGGGAGAGAACATACTTCTTCCACTCACTTTTCAGTGAAGCAAGGAGTAATAGGGGCACTTCACTGCCATTAACAGAAAACCCAATCAAAACAGCTTAAACAATCTCACTTAACAAGAAATCGCAAAGAAGGCTGGTTCCAGCAATGGTTAATTTAGCAGCTCGATGACATCACCCAGGTTCTTTCTATCTCTCTGCTCTACTATCCTCAGGGCTATTGTCAGACGTAGGCTGGTAGCTAGATGCTTGAAGTGGTTTCAGGCACAATATCCAGAAGTTTAAGAAAGGATCTTCTCCTCTGAGAATAAGAAACCTTCCCCTAAGAAATTTCCCCTTATATCTCATTGGCCAGAATTGGGTCACATGTCCATGCCTAAGTCAATCATAGGTAAGAGGAATGGGACCACCATAATTGGCTTGAACCAATCAGGGCCTACCTTCTGCAGCTAAGGGTGGGCCCAGCCTGGGCTGAAGTACAAGGCTGGCTGGGAGAAAGTGGATGCTTGAATTAAATCAGATTCTATTAGTGAGAAAGAAGCTACACTCCAGCTGAGAAGGCCAACCCAGGAGTTGGCGTAGCAGTAGGCACCAAATACATATAGTCATTTCCCTTTACATGGCTTGCCAAAGGGCACTGAGCTCTAAGTGGCAGAGCTAGAACTCGAATCTACAAAGAGTGCTAAAGATAAACTGGGCTTGTTCACAGTGGTCCTTCGGAACAGCCCCGCAAGGTGAAGGGGCCTCCTTCTCTGGGGAACTGGCTATTTTGTCGTCCTGAAAGTGAGGGCCACAGCAATAGTTTCTTGGGCAGTAGACCCCCCTCTACTCCACCGTGACTCACCTCTGCCAAAATCCAGCCAGCCCAGCTATCACACCACAGCTGTATTTTTCCACCTCTCTGTTCAAAATAACTTCAAAAAGTCTGACGGTTTTTCCTCTGTCCACATTTGATTTATGGCTGCAATTACAAGCTTTCCTTCACACTGTCTTCATGCCAACAGATATCTTTTGCAAGTCAGCAGCACTGCCATTCCAGCTCCTTGCTCAAATCCCTAGCATGTGTACTGCCGAGGACCCTTTCCTCCACATTCTGAGATAGCAGGTCCTGCACCCTGTGCGTTTCCCCCACCCATTTTCTGGGTCTGGGCTGCATGGGATTTATCAGAGTTGGGCAAGAAGTTGAATGCTGTCTTTCAACAGAGACTCTGAAAGACAGGAGAAGTTTCTTCCCCCAGGCAGACCCACCTGGGATGCCTCAGAGAGCCCAGTCTGCAGTCAAGGGGGTGGGCCGCCTCCCTAATGAGGTATTTACCATATGCTTCAGAGGGTTCCCGTTTTTGAGAACCAACAAACCTCTGGGCCATGTGTAATTAGTACCCAGGCTTCACTTCTGCACTTTTTTGCTACCTTTTCCTATAACCATTCTGGAGACAAGGTCTCTGGGTTCAAAACCTGGCTTTGCTTCCTAAATAAGTTCCCTACCTCCCTTTGCACAAATTCCTTCTGTCAAATGGGAATAATGATAGCACCTACCCACAGAGTTATTCTTAGATTACATAAGAATAGATTTGAGTCCTTAGCTTTAGTATCTGGCATATAGTAAGTGTTCTCTGAATGTTAGTTTTTATTATTACTATTATTTGTGTTTATTTTCTAATCTGGAGTGACTGTTCATAACCATTTACTGGGCACCTGATGCTGCCAGGCGCCATACAGGTGGTCCTGACATGGTATCACAGTGGTCTTCACAACTGGGAGACAGCACCTCTGTCTTGCAAATGAGTAAAGCCAGGCCCAAGGAGTTAGGAACTTCTTCAAACTCTTGCAGCCAAGAGTGGGAAAACAGAGATTGCAACGCAGATCTGGCCAAATCCAGACCCGACACTTTTTACTGTACCTACTGCCTTGTAACTCCATTTTATCTGAATACAAAAATTTTTTTGGAGGAATTTGGGGAAACTCGAGAAATCTGGGATGTGGGAAAGGGACATCACCCAGTTAGGATACAATGCCACAATTCCAGAGGTCACCAAGCATCCTGGGCCTCCTCTAAGAAAAGAAGGTGGGGTCTATAGAATCCTTGTGACCTCCCACATCTGTGGCTTCTGTTGTCAGCTACACGATTTTCAATAGTAAGCTTAGGAAACTTGGTAAATAGAGAACGGCCTCCCAAGTCACTGCATGGAAGCACAGGTTGCAAAAAACAAACAAACACAAACAAACAAACAAAAAACCAGACACATGTGTCAGGGCAGGGAGGTACGAATATGGCTCTTGGCCCAGGAGAGGAAAAATGTTCTCTTTGTCCCTTTCCACTGTGCCAATTCAAGGATATTAATTGGACCAGTGTGCTAGCAGGTGGAGTCACCAGGCCTGTTTAAAAGCCCCAGTACATTAGGGCATGGCCCCTTGCAGGCCAAGCCAGAGCAGTCGAGCTAGTCTCTGAGTCCCAAGAGAGAAGGCCCAGAATCGCTGTGCACTAGAACAGTTGCTTCTCTGGGAGTGTCCCTCTCCCCTCTAGTTGCAAGTAGCCCTAGACAGCTCTTTCTTATACCATCTTCCCCCGCCCCAAGTTTGCTCCATTCAGACGAGTCAAAGTCTGTCCCCCGGCAGGCCACCTGAGCCATGTAGGCCCACACGTTAGGGCCCCCTACTGCTTCTGTGCTAGCCTCTGATGACCTCAAACTCAGGTAGGGTGTTAGGGGTAAGGCTCTGAGGGGGTCTGGCTCTCAGAGGAAAACAGTGGTCTGATGTGCTTCCTAGGTTTGGGGTCAAAGCTTCAGCTCCTTTTTCTGGAAGGACTGGGAGGTTGGAAAGATTTGAGTACTTCTGGGTCCTCTGATCTAATATCCCTCTGATGGACATCTCAATCTTCACAACATCTAGAGGGGGTGGTAGGGCTGTGTCATTGAGACTTTGGATAAAAAAAGATTGTGTCTTTGGCACCTGGGAGTTTGCTGCTGAAAAGCTCATGCACTTCTCTGACATGTAGCCCCCAACCCAGTAGTATTAAACTTAGTAAGGGAAACAAGTCCAAGAATAATGGAGACGTTGGGGGTTGAAGGATGGGAGAGGTGGAGAGGGAGCATGTGTCTTGTGCCCTGTGAAGCTAAGAGAGCACCTGGACTTAAATCCTTTCCTGCCCTCTAATACAGCGGTCCCCAACCTTTTTGGCACTAGAGACTGGTGCTCCTGTGAGAATCTAATGCCTGATGATCTGAGGCGGAGCTGAGGCAGTGATGCTAGCGCTGGGGAGCGGCTGCAAATACAGATGAAGCTTTGCTTGCTGGCTCACAGCTCACCTCCTGCTGTGTGGCCCGGTTCCTAACAAGCCATGGGCTGGTACCGGTCTGTGGCCCAGGGATTGAGGACCCTTGCTCTAATACAAGCTCTAATGACACCAAGCGAGCTCTGAAAAACAGCCCATGTGTCACACAAATGACACAGCATGGTTTTAGACCTTTGGCCTTTGAGATGAGGAAGCGATAGCCAAGGCCAAGGTCCAGCTGGCCAGTGGGAATGTGGGGCGGGCTCTCAGGAGTGAGGTTGCAGCTGGGACACAGATTTGGAAGCAGAGGCTGAACCTGCAGTAATGGGTGACTGTGTGGGGATGGCGGGGGCTCTGAAGAGGCAGGCGGGAGGCCTCCGGGAACACAGTGTTCTCAGGAAACAGCAGTTCCCGTTGTAAATCCTGGCTCTGCGCCTCCCACAAACTTCCTGATTTCGAACCGCATGGCCTCAGTGCTGGCACCTTCCCCTACAGAGTGGAAGGGGTCTGACTCGCCTCAGCGAAGATCTCTGAGTGGTCACTGCACTCCTTGGGGCAGGGGTCGGGGGGTGGGTGCTATCTCTCCATCATGCCGATGAGCACCCACAGGTGAGGGGTGGAGGCTGAGCCCCACCCTGCAGCTCGTCGGAGTGGGCATTATTCTATAGAGGGGTCAGCTTGCGTTTCAAGGTAGCACAGCCCTCAAACTGGGATTGCAAAACCTGCATTCTTGTCCCAGGAGAGTCACTAAGTGCCTGGACGTGCTAGGGAAAAACATGTCACTTCTTTGCACCTCAGTATCTTTGCCTAAACAAGAATGTTGAAGCTCTGAGTCCCCTTTCAACTTCAAGGTTTTAGAATTCTACTTTTGGGACCCTTTGGTGCCACATGAATAGCTGGTTGTATATTCTTATGTTGATTCACATTTGGATGCCCTACAAGCTAACATGGTGAGAAAGAGCAGCCTTTCTCTCTCAGCAAGTCAGGGCTTCCTTGAGGAGAGGCCTCTGTCTTCCTAACAGGGCTGACTCTCCTTCTGCTTCTGAATTAAATTCATCTCAACATCGACTAGGCCATGCCATGTGCCTGGCTCTGTGCTGGGCATCACTGAGCCCAAGGAACTTCTTAATCTAGTAAGAGAGACAGACAATGAAACCTCACTGAGATAAGGGGAAGAGAGCAGGTCAGGGAAAAAAAACAATTCACTCAGTCAGGGAGGTCACAGAAGGTTTTGAAGGTTGAATAGGAGTTCGACAGACAGACCAAAGCACACACAAAAAACCCTCTAGGCAGAGGGAATAGAATGTGCAAAAGCACGAAGGTATGAAACAGCCTGGCCCACGGGAGACCTGCAAGGGGTTGAGATGGAATGACGATAAAGAGAAGAGGGACTCTGGGGTGAGGCCGAGGCTGTGAGTGAGAGCAAAGCATGAAGGCCTGAGGGGCAGCTCAAGCTTTATCCTGAGGGCCTTAGGGAGCCATTGAAAGGTTTTAGGCAGGAGAATATGATATGAAGATGTTTCTCATAAAAAAAAAAAAACTGTAAAAAGCAAAAAACTTGTTTGAATATTAAAGTCTTCACAAACTTAAATATTCCAGAAAACGCTTGTGCCTTTAACATAACTAATGTATTTAATTGCTTGCTAATGTTTTTATCTGCGTATGACTCTTGTTAAAACTAGATAACAGCCCCTTTTATGCAGGTATCTTTGGATCCTTCACCATCTCAATTGACTTATTTAGAACACAACTAAATGTTAGTTTCACATAATGATTGTAATTATTTTGATGTACTCTATATGGAAGATAAAGTGTTTTCTCAAGTGTGGAGGGCAGATCAGGGGCAGGGGTGGAAGGGGGAGAGAGCGGAGGCAGGGAAAGCTGGGGGAGCTATTGCAATAGCCTCACCCTGCAGCAAGGGGGACTGGACCGTGGAATGGTGGTAGGAATGGAGAGGAAGGTGTGAAATCAGCCATCCAGGAGAGAAAGGCAGTAGGAGCAGCAACTATCAGAAGTGACTGGAAGGAAGAAGATTCAACGAAGTGCCAGAAACCAGTTAGGCGTGTTTTGTATGCTAGGCCAGGGTCATTTTTGCACATCCAATGAAGCTGTTCTCACAGGAAACAAACCTATGCTCCCTGCCAGCCGCCCTGACCATGCACCCTTTCTCCCAGCGCTCTCTTGGTGGAAGAGCCTGTGACACGCCCCTCCCAAATGTCAACAATGCCCAGGTTGAGAAACCCTGCTTTAGACCAGGATGTCAGGGGTTCTCCCTGCCCACGCAAGCTAGGAGGAGGCTAGATGCTGGAGCGGGGCTCCCAGGAAGGGTGTCCCAGTGATAAGAGTAATCCTGACAATGACAACAGTGAGAGTCTGTGCGCCCCTGGCACTGATGAGGCACAGAGGGGCTAGGACCAGCCTGAGGTCTGCCAAGGGGCAAGGCAGGGCCAGGCCTGGAGCCCATCGCTCAAGCCTCCTGGGACAGAGCCCCAGAAGACCCCTTGAGTCCTCCCTGAATGGCAGAAGGGGAAGGGGGGCTCTTTCCTTCTTCCTCCCAGCGACCCCTACTCCAGTGGACTAGGTCAACTTTTTTCTTCTTTGGAACTTGTACTGTGTTCAGACACCTCTGGCATCATGGGCCATGGGGGCCCAGGTTGGCATCCGTCAGTGGCAGCCCAGAGCCCACCCTCCACTGGCCAGGCTCAGGCTGTTTTGGCAACTTACTCAAAACACAAAAAACAAAAGCAGAGCTGTCTCTAAGATTTCGTTTCTGTCCTACTGCGGCTCATTTTTATTTGTTTATAGATCAACCAGGCTGGCCTCTCCCCAGGGACACAGTCCCAGCGAACCCACAGAGCCCAGCCCGAGTTTGGCAGCACCTGCTGTGAGTCTGAGGAAAATGTTTCCACCAGATCAGTTGTGTTGGGGATGAACCACAGGCCTGAGGGAGCCAGGCACACACGCCAGCCTGGGGCATGCTCCTACCTCTTGGTCAACTGGGCAAACCTATTGCCTTCATCTCCTTTCACTCTTATAATGATTTTTATCTCAGAGATAGCACAGCCCTTCCGTGCCCCCGGCTCTCAGTCCCAGGACTCAAACTCAAACCCTCAGGGCACATCTTCACTTTCCTAACAGGGCCAAAGGCTTAGTATGCAAATTAGGTCACCGTTGCCCCATCACTGCCTCTTCATCAAGCAACTGCCAAGCTCCTTGCCTCTATGACCATGGGAGAAGGTGACACAGCTCCATGTGCCCACAGGGCTGAACCCCAGGCTCAAATGGATCAAAATACCCACCGCACCCCCCCCTGGAATCATGGGTGGCTACTGCCCTCACATTTGGGTGTCTGGCTGCCCAGAACTGTGGAAGCCTGCTATAGAATACACCATCATCTTCTCTAAACTGAACCCTGGCAGTCCTTCCCCATGCCTCCACCCCAGGATAAGAATTTAAAGCCCTCTTTCCTTAGGTACCCTACATGGGACTCTTGGCTCCCAGCCGAACGGCCAGCTTCTTGCATCCCCCCATTACCCTCAATTATCACAGGCCCACAGTGAATGCTTGATAAGCACAGATGGCAGGGAAGGAATGTGATCCTCTGGAACAATGTTCTCAGGCACAGCAAAAGACTCAAGCTGCCAACAAGGACCAGAGTAGCCATCCGGCAATCTCTAGCCCTGAGCCTGGGGCCAGGTGAGGAGGCAGGTGAGGGAGAGGTAAAGGGGAGAAAAGGTGATGTCAGGGGATCAGCGATATGCTTGAGGTGGTGGTAGGAAGTGACCCCAATGGTCTAAGATCCTCTCTGACCTTTCAACTGGAAATAGACGCTCCCCACCGCCAGTACAATATTTCTTACGCTCAACACTCCAAACTCACTTTGCACAATCAACAGAGCCCTGAAAAGATGCCAGGAAGTCGGTTTTGGGGTAATCATATCCTGTTCTGAATGCCCAGGGGAGAATGCTATGTTGAAATACATCTCCCGTAAATCCTTTCCTAGAATAACACCCCCACCGCCACCCCCAGTGCACAGATCTCCTCACTTCCTAAATTAATATCTGCTTTCCTCTGGGCTCATCTGGGCTGGAGGTGGAGGCCAGGCTGGGGGACCCTCCATCTCAGAGGACATAAAGGACAAATAATGAGACGTTTGGTCTTTGCCGGCAGGACCTGAGGCCCCGCTGCTCGGTGAGTCACAGGCAGTGAGTCACCCCTGCATTGTTTGTGTGGAGGATCCCTGGAGAAAGCAGTCAGACCGCAGGGGAAGTTGGTTTTTCTCAGCTTGCTCTGGGCATGTGAGTTTACATGCATGTGTGTTTGCGTAGTGTATGTGCATGTGTGTGGTGTGCATACATGTATGTATATGCGTGCTTGGATTCTCTTGAGTGCACATGGGGTGCTATGTACCTGGAAAATTACTGTTTCCTAATATAGTTGGGTAAAAAAATGACTGTCCTTCAATCACAAGCTTGTGTCTTAAAGATAACAGGGCCATGGTGATACAGACATCAGCCTCCGGACACATCCCTTAGGGGTGCAGAGAGATAGAGGACCTGTCCACTCAGCACTGCTCCCACCCAGCTCCCTCTTCGTGGGACCCACCCTTTGCCCACCACTTATTGATCTTGTCCATACATCGTGTCCCCTAACCCTGCTCCTGGACACAGTTTACAAGGCCAGGATTGAGCACAGGGCCAGAAATGGGAATTGAGACTAAGATTCTAGCCTGGGTCTAACTGTTCCTCTGATCAGAAGCCACATAAAGTTGGAGGCTATGCGTGGCTGTTCTCCCCGCTGTGTGAGCTGGAAAGCACAAAAAGCAGCTGCCGGGAGAGAGGAGAATAAAGCAGATGCCCAGAGGAGCCGGGGGATCATACAGCCCTGCCGTGCCTCTGCCCTGCTCCTGCCGCGCCCCAACCCATTCCCTGTCCTCATCCTACAAGGAGTCACCTTCTCAGCGAGGCCTCTCCTGACACGCCCTCCCCCCAAGCAGGGCACCTCCGTCCTGCTCTGGGTCACCCCCTCTCTTCCTACCAGTCACATCAAGGTTGGATTTTGTTCCCACCATTTCCCCGCCTCCACACCCCCTGCCGCCACCAGACTGAACTCCTTAAGGACAGAGCTGTGGCTCATTTGTCTTTCTATGCCTAGCACTGTGGGTGCCCAAAAGGGTGCTCTGTAAATACTTTTGGGTTGACCAGTGGTGACCTTGACCCTCTCTGTTCCCTACACAGTGAAAAGAGACAGGTTTAACCTAGGTCTCTTCTGCCTCTGTGAAAGTCTGAATTCCCCTCAGCATATAGGGTTGAGAGTAGCTGGTCTCCTTCACGTGTCTCCCCACCCTATGCTGGGGAAACCGAAGGAGGAATTTATCTGTGGTCTGATTCGGGGAGCATTCTGAAGAACCTGAACTCTGTGAGCGGAAGGGCTCGTTTCTGATTTGGTTGCGATGTGTTTGGCTACCAGTAACTAATGCCCCCTGGAGGTGCTTTCAGGAAACTCAGTTTAAGGAATCCAGGGAGCCTTAACCCAAGGATGAGGGCCTTAGAAATCTCCCAAAACATTTTCTATACAAATGTGTGCACATATACATTTTTACAAATATGAAGTCAAATTGTACATCCTCTATGTGGTAATCTATTATTTTAATTCAACAGTATATTACAAACGTTTTTCAAACTTTATTTGTTACTGGTAGTGTTTCCATTGGAAGGATGTGTCAGAGTTAGAGGCCTGTGCTGTGTTGTTGAACATTAGCTTATTTGTTATTTTTACATCGAAAATAACACTATGCATGAATACTGTTGTACCTCCGTGTTGACTGATGGTCTCCATCAGACAAGTTATTTACAGTAGGTAGCATTGTAGGCATTTAAATTGGGGATTTAAATTTTTTTTAATTTATAACACCTAACTGTTCTCCAAGAAAAGATTGCAGCAGCGAAGCCCTGCCTCTCCAGCATCCTGTGAAAGTGCACATTCCCTCACATTTAACCAGCCCTGAGTCCTATGATCCTGCAAATGGTTTTCAAAGAGTCAATCCTTCATAACACATTTTCCCCTCCCTTGCTTAAAATATGGCTTCATAGGAGAAACCCCAAACTCGCTGGGAAGGGGCTGACATGTGTCTAACAGCTTCTACTACGTCCAGGCATAAGGCACAGTCACTCTCACTTAATTCCAAGAGGTAGATATTATTTTTTAATTGGTTTTATTATATGATTCATGAATAGGGCAGCATCCCATCCAGCAACAAGAAAGGTGCTGCCCCAAGAGGTAGATATTATTGTTCCCATTTGACAAATGAGCAAACAAAGGCTCAAAGAAGTTACATGACTTGTTCAAGATCATACAGACAGAAAGTGGCCAGAGTCAGGTTTGGACCCCAGGTCTGAGGGCCTCTCTCCTTATGGCTCCTGGAGACAAAGAACATCTGGCCCTAACCCACGCCTTCTGGCCTCATCCCCTCCTGGACCTGGCCCCGTCCCTTCCCTTTCGCCATACTAGTCCCCTTCAGAGGGTGTTCATCGCATGTTAGCGCAGGTACTACTGGGTGGTGAAATCAAAGGTGATATTTCAAATTGCTTTTCTGTACTTTTTACTACAGCAATACTTTGTTTATTTAATAAAGAAAAAAAGGTTATTTTATTTTTTAAAAAAAATTCTTTGTCAAGATTCTCTTGGAGAAAAAAAGACTCCCCTCCAGTATTTCCCAGTGTCTCCAAACACTTGCATGCGTGCGCTGTAATAAGCTGGAGTTGGTGGGCCACAGGCTCTAGGCAGGAGGGAACAGAGCATTTCAGAAACATCCTGTGACCTTCCAAGGGAAGGCTGGGGCCAAGCTCACCCACAGTCAAGTCTTACACAACAGGCCACTGGCCTTTGAAGACATCCCAGAGCTACCGCTGGCCTTTCTCTCCCCCAGGGACCTGACCTTCCCCCACTCAGGCTGGCTGTCTCCAGCACAGACCCTCCACCAGCCAGGCCCTGGGGAAACAGCTGGAACCAAATGAGTCCAGTGCTGCAGCTAAATGGCCAGACCTTCCAAAATAAGCAAAGGGAAGCCGAGGGAGCCAGGACTGCTGGCATCAACGAGGGAATGAGCTGAGGGCAGCGCGGTGGGGACAGAGCCTAGGAACACATTGCTCAGGCTGAGCCAGTGCTTCAGAGGGGGCTGGCATAAAAAAAAGGGTAGAAGTTGGGAGGTAGAATGGAGAGTGGGCAAGGACTTCCCCCACTATCCCACATCCACTCATATGTACCAGAACACACACTTTTTCTGGGACTTCAGCAATATATTTAAAGCTTGGAGGAAATGCAATATATGTTGGATGGATGGATGGATGGATGGATGGATGGATGGATGGATGGATGGATGGATGAGTGGGTGAGTGGATGAGTAGATGTTTGGCTAAGCAAAGCAATGAATGAGTAAATAGGCCTGGTTCCTTTGGAGCTTAATGACACCAAGATGAATCAAGAGTCATAAAGATGTTCATACTCATTGAGTGCTTAATCCCATTCCTATGAATGTACTTTGAGGCAATAATTCAGAGGAAGAAAATTTCTCTGGCCCCAAAGGCTATAGTACCATTACTTCTAACACAGCGAAACCAGAATGGCCTAAATGAGCAGTGACCTGAGGTTGACGAGTAAATCACAGTAAAATGTTGAGCAGCCATTCAAATGATGACCGGGATGATGGTGTAATAAAAAGTGAGCTTTTTTTTCTGAAATAACATTGAGTAGGAAAAATTTTTAATTGCGTAAGCTTATAGAGTTATGTTAAAAGTCAGGTGGAAAAGTATTTTGGTAAAAAGAACAGTACGAGCTCAGACATTAGAAGATCAATATTCAAGGCCACTTGCATCACAGACTCATCGTTTAATGTCTTCGGCCTCATTTTCCATATCCCTGAAGTGGAGACAAGCAAACTCCATCTCTTGCTTGGGAGGACTGCATTAGCTCTTCTATGTGAAAGGGCTTTGTAAACTGGAAACTCATCACACACTCGTCGAAATTATGTATTCCCCTGGATGGAGATCAGAGGGAAAGCAAAATAAATACAGCGGTGAGATTAGAACGAGGATTCAAGGAAGTGCAAATTCAGACGAAAATAATACAACATTTCACCCATGTCAGCTTGACCAAACACCACCAAACAAACAAACAAATAAAAAGCGCAGACAGAATGTCCTTCATACCTGATTAAATTAAATCTAATCCCTGGCTTGGACTGCCCGAACATTGCTGTCCACCTTGACCAGGTAGAGCTGGGTCAAGGACATGGCAAGGGGGATTATGGGAAGAGCATTCAGAGACAAAAGGCTTTGCTGTCCCCTGCTCCCAGGAAAAGGACTGATAAATTCAGATGCACTGAGCATGGAGTACCTACCACATGCCCACAGCTCCGTGGACATTAAGATGCTAGTTAGCAGACACATAGTGTTTGCTCTGGGCTGGGAATTTTAGAAGTGTTTTTTATATGTTAACTCGATTAATCCTCATAACAACCCATTTAGTTAGATACTATTATCTATTCTTTACAGATGGGAACACGGAGGCATGGAGAGTTTAAGCAACCAGGCCCGAGGTCCCCCCGCTGGTAGCATCACCTTTCACACACGCTCCCTGACACTCCTGCTTCAGTCTTCTGGGACCACCGTCCAGATAGCTGCAGACGGAAGTTTCAACGCAGACGTCTCTGGCTCTACTTCAGGTCTCTTTCTAGAGAACAAACCCACTGGTTAGTCAGCAGTTGGTCATTTTTTCCTGGTGAGTTGTCTTTGCAGCACCAGAGCGGGGGACCCAGCCTGGACCAACACCAGGAACTCATGCCCCATCCTCTCCTCTCAGGCATCCTGCTCCCCATCTCCAGTCCTCTGAGTTCTGAGTTCTGTACCTGGAGCCTGGGGAGGGAGCTCTCTGGAGTGTTCTCCTCGAGCACAAAGGGCCTTGGGGCCCAGAGTCATCGAGCCTGGGAACAGAGGAACTAGCTCTGCGGCCTGGACAAATAGCTTAACTTCTCTGAATCCCATTTCCTCATCTGTCAGTGAGAAGAAGTATATATACTCCATTCCTAGGTCTAACTCCCACGGAGGGTCAGATGAGGTAAAAAGGCAGCCAGAGGGATGATGAGGACCATTCAGCCGGCCACTCTGGGGGCTCCCAAATTCAGGGACAGGGGGAGCCCTTGGTGTGAACTGTGCGCACTCAAGAGAGGACAAGGGCTTCTTGACAGGTAAAGGAAATGGGACTAAAACCCCCAAAAAGGATTAGCAGCGGCCCTAGTTCACAGCTGCTTAGAATTCAGTTCTCAAGTATTTGCTCAGCTCCTGCTGTAGATGAAATTGTGTTTGTGAGTGTGTTTGGGGCCCAGAGGGGAAGGGAGGTGACGATGGAAATGGAAGATGCAGTCAGGTGGCTCGCATGAACCATCAACCTAGTAGGCACCAGATTTTTCAAATCCATGACCTCCTTTAACCCTCACAGTAATCCCAAAGAGTAAGTCTTGTCGCCCCTTTTAAAGATGAGGAAGCAGAAGTCATTCCAAACTTTTCCTTCAATGCTGCCCCTCCAGGTCTAGTTTGGGTGAACCGAGAGCCTGGGATGGGAGGAGTTGCTCTCTGGGGACTTGGGTCTTGGCTGCGTCAGCTGGCCTGGATGTCCATTTCATAGCCTCTCTGTTACTCACTGACAGAATATGACTTAATTCCCCCCAGGCAATACCACTGGGCGCAAGAGGAAATGGGATGACTGTGACACAGAAGCTAAAAGCCTCAATTACCCTTTGTGACAAAAACATAGGACATTTTTATGAAGAGAGAAATTTTTGCCCCATAAATCACACTTATGAGAAATCAGCCTGAGTTGGTGACCATGGTGACAACCAGTGGGGATCGCCCCAGCCTCACACCTACTCATTAAACCCCAGACAGAGTTCTGAGGGAGCATCTGGGAGTCAGCCAGGGCCAGGATAAGGCCGGGGCAGGCAGCGGGAAGGGCCGGAGCTCAGGTATATCCTCGATACCCAACCTCGGCTGCTGGTGAGTATCAACTGTGGAGGTGAAAATAAGGGAGGGGCTTTCAAAGATCCTGCCACCCAGGTCCCACCACCAGAGATTCTGATGTAAGTGGTCCGGGTGGAGCCTGGGCATTGGGAGCTTTAAAAGCCACTCAGGTGATTCTGATGTACAGCCACGGTGGCGGGCTAAATAGGCCTGACCTCGCCTGCCAATCAGTGAATCAAACAGCAAGCTTTTAGCAAGTGCAACCTGGTGGGGGAACCAGAAATAGGACACAGTTTCTGCCCAGTGTCAGGCTTATTTACAAGAAGCCGTATCACTTACCCCTCTTTCCCTACCGGACCCCAGAAGGAGGCCTGGGTGAGGGGTGGGGTACTTTGAGGAGTAGCAGCTACACCTGATCAGCATCCAGAGGCCGAGTCTGTTTGGGGGCTCCCACCAACGCATACAACCATTGTCCCACCATGCCATCGTCACACATGCATGAGTCTGCTTGATCCTGCTTTCTTGCTCCTCTGCCCCTCACCAAATGTCCCCAGTGCAGCAGCCCCAGCTGCTCCAGGATCTCCTTTCATTTCATTTACAAATATTTGCTAACCACCTCAGGCATGTAATGAGCACCAGGACTGCAATGGGCAGTGGGCTAATAGAAGCAGCGACACAGGAGTCAACGAAGCCCCCTCAAGGAAACACCAGTTCTTATCACTTAACAAGTGGCATCTGTTCATGCGATGAGCTGTCTCAGAAGGGCTCAGAAGAGCCTCTAGCAACTCACTTTTTCTGATGAAATCACAGGCAGATTTCATGGCTTTCTGGTTACTCTTGGATAGGAACAAATAATCCCATGGTTTATAATAAAAAGTCTAGTTCGATTGAATATCAAAGCCACAGACTCTCGCCCAGTTTAAATGTCTACGCCCTCCTGCCCCGCCAGCCAGATCAGCAGCGAGGTGGCTCAGGGTTCTCCGGTGAGCCCTGTGTTCATCGCTGGCTCTGGGAAGATTCCATGGAGATTCCCGATGGCTGGTGTCCCCAAACTTGACAATGTTTTCACCTAAACTGACACCACAGCAGAAGCCCTGTTCAACACTTGGTGACTTACATGATATGCGAACTTCCGTGGATTGTTGATGATGTTTATTTTCTAATAAAAGCATTTAAGGGTATGAATTTTCATCAGAGTACAGCTTAATTTATTCCATTAACTTTTATTGCTTTCCCTACCTTTCAATGATGATAAAAGTAATATACGCTCATTGTACAATAACTCATACAACCTAGAAATGAATTTATGAATTCATTCAACAAATATTTATCTAGTACCTTCTGTATACCTGACATGTTTCTTGGCACAATGGATACACCAAGAAATACGTTAGACACAGACCCTGCACTCAGCTTCCAGTTCACTCACGTATCAGACACTCACAATTATGATGTCATGGGATGCAGAAAGATTAAAAAAACACAAGTCACCAGTCATCTCAAAGCCCAGAGATTTCCACGGTTCACATTTTAGTACATGACTTGCTGGTATCGATGTTATTATTATTATTATTACATGTAGCACATTACATGGTGAATATTTTCTCATATCAACAAATATTTTTCAACCAAATGATTTTACTATTTCAAAGTGTGGATGAATCATAAATATCCTAATCATAGACTCTTTAAAGCTGAAAGAGTCCTTAACAGGCTCCTATTCCGTGGGTGTGTGAAGTGGGCATACGAATCAGGAGATGGCGGGAGCGTGAACTGCAGTGGTGTTCTCCTCCTCGTGGCACACACAGTCGGAAAGGAAAGGGAAAGAGGGGGAAAGCTAAAACTGTGCGTGATTCAGCCCCAGCCCTCCATGTGACCCCTGGAAATCACCCCTGCACTGACAGCTGAGGGCTCAGAGACCCAGAGGGCTGGAGTGCCCAGGTGGCCTGCAGGCGATGCAAACAGCACAGCTGAACGTGACCATCATGCTGTGCCATCTCCAGAAACCAGTGGCCAGGTCTCCCCTCCCTCTAGATTTCTGAATTACTTGAATGATTTCCTCTATCTTTTCAGCAAAACCCAAGGTTGAGGGAATCAACTTTGAAAGCTCTTTTGAAGGGAAGACATTGTACTCCTTGGAGATGTAAGGCCGGACCCTTTAACACCTTCTTAATTCAAAGACTGAATTTGGCTCAAACTCCCTTTCCTCAACTGCAGCCAAACTGCTGCTGAATTTCAACTTTATTTAAACTTTGGGAAGGTCTGGTGCATGTCTTTAGCTGGGAGAGGATTTTTCCCTTCCTTTTAATCAGTTCATAAGTCAATAAGCAGCTTGGGCAATAAAGTTCATAGTTGGAGAAACCAAAGACTAAATCACCATCCACATTCACACCCAGGGTGGACGGTCTCAGCTTTCAAGAATTTAGTGTTTGTCTTGGAGAAAACCAAGGGCCTAACTGCAGCCAAGGGAAAGAGAAAAATGCCGCCTCAGCCCTGAGCTCTGTTCCCCTGCAAACACAGGAGCAATGGAAGAAGAACCAGCACACAGTCAGGAAACATAATCAAGGGAAATATCTTTGCAGTTTTGTTTTTTTAAGGTTCTGATCTTGCAGTGCCTTCCATGTGTTTGTGTGAATGAATTCACGAAACCATCTGTTGGTGGCACTCTCTGTGACTTTGCTTGGTCATCACCCCCAAGTGATTCCTTTGAGGGTGTTTAACTTTTCCAACTAAACTTTATACCTTGGGCAGGAACCTTGTGGAGCTTGGGGTTTGATTTGTTTTAATGCTACCCACCCAGGGCTCTTCACACAGGCTCGGCTGTAATGGGATGAGGGGGGAAAGTACATCAAAAGTTGTAGTTCCCGCTTAACTTACAGCCACATGACATGGAACAAGTTACTTAACTTCTCTGAGACTTGTTTTTCTCATCTAAAACATGGGGATAGCAGTGTCTGCCATGTGAGGTCATGCCCCATTAGGAATCTTCTGGAGCAAAAGAATTAACTGAAAATTAAGAGAGCCTAGCATTGGACCAGATGCCTTCCCATACTTGAAGACTCATTTACTCCACTGCAAGTCTATGAGGTGAGAAGTATAATTATCCCCTTTCAGGTGGAAAGGCAGAGGCTCGGAGTGATTTCCCGTGATTCTTTTCGCAAGGTCACCCGGCTAAGGAGAAGGCACTGTAGTATGCTGGTAAACCGACTCTGAAGAAAAAAAAAAAGAGCCTCAACTTGTAGGGTTTGTCAATTGCTATGGTGTAAATACTCTCACCATGGCTAATTTCACATTAACCAATAAGAACCAGCTTCAGCACACTGCTGGATGCAGTAACAACTGGATGCAGACTCAGATGTCTGGGTTTCAGGTAACGATCATTTCCTGAGCTGAGGACTGAAACTGAGAAGATTCCTGCAAGCAGAGAATCCCCTCACATCAGAGAGGGACCAGGGCTGATGGAATCACCTATGTATGGCTCCACCCCCAAATCTACCCAACCAGATCCTCTGGGGCGGGGCCTAAGGACCTGCCTTCTAAACAAGGATCTGTACCTACTTTGGACTTTGGATACGGCCCAGCCCTCAGCCATCAAGAAGGTAATGAGTCCAGGCACCCCAAAGGCCCCTCTCACTCCTGTCTCCCAAAGGGAGCAGGGGAGCCCACATATCTGAGGAAAGAGAAGACGGCATCCTGGGTCACCCATACTGAGATTCCGGTTCTGGGCGTCTGTGTAGGGGCTGGATCATGGTGGTGAGCTGATGGCTCTGTTTTTGGATTATTCTGTTTTTCACCAAATCCGATTCCTCTGATTGTAAGCCACACCATTTTTAATTTACCACCAAGAAATAAAAAGTGTTGCCAAGTTCAAAGATGTTAAAATGTGAAAAAGTACGTTTTAGAATTGATGGAATATGGTATGTGTGGGTGTATATACATTCATATATCTCCCAGGTTTGCAATAGCTCATTAAATATTCGATTCTTTGAGGCTGAGCTTGAGTCCCACTTCTCTTTATGTCCTCGGAGATCCACCAGAATTGGTTAAATAAATACATGCCTAACAGCATAGCAATGTATACAGTTTATTGATCAGTTATTAATAAATGCCCCCAGGCTCTGTGCCAAGCACTTTACACTTAAGCTCCACAACGATCCTCTGAAATAGGCTCCAGGTTATCCCCAGCTTACACGGGAGATAACAGAATCCTGCCTGGAACCTGAACCCCAGGAAGAGACCCCTCACCACCTTCACAGTACTGGCTCCGCGGAGACTTTAGAAAAACATGCACTGAATCAAATTGTGGGGCACCTTCTACCTTGGCCTGTTCCTCACGGCTCGACAGTAAATAAACCAGTCTGATTCTTCTTTGGTGCTTGTGCCGCAACAACGACAAAAAAGATAACATTTTAAAAAGCAAAGTTTTCTCACCTCTGGTGGGGTTTCAGCTTTCTCAGACTTTTTGAAGAGGAATAGTAGCAGGAGGATTTTCTCAGCTGTGTAACATCTGGAGGGCTTGCTGGCATTGGACCTGAAGGATTCAAGTCAGGACGTAAACTCCAGGTGCAAGGGACTGACAGGGATCCCCCACCCTCTCGCCGCACCCCATGCCTCCAGGCTGGGTTCTTACCATTTACCGGGCTTTCCAAATCCAGGTGTGTCCCATCAGTTCCCATGCTTCTCCACCCCATTCCCACTCTGCTGCGACCTCTGGGGTGGCCTTGCTCCCTGGAGAGCCGTCCTAATGAGAGATAGTGTCTGGGAAACGCCTTGTGTCCTTGGCTCAGCGGCAGCAGAGTGGAGATTTTTCAGAGGAATTCGTATTAGGAAAAGAAAGCACAGGGAACGGAGGTTGATGAGCCTGGACTCCTGCTCCAGGGTCTCGGGAAAGGCGGCGTTGTTGGTTTCGGAGTGGACTAGGGCCACAGCACCACCTCGCCCCTTCCACGTCCTAGTCAAATCGCTTCCTTTGCTGGGGAAAGCTTCACAATGCCTTTCCCCGCAGGACTTCAGCCTGAGCGGTTCTCTTCTCTTCAAGTTTTTGAATGGTTTTGCTGTTGATGGTGGTGGTGGTGTGCGTGTGTGCGTGTGTGTGTGTGTATTGTATTGTCGTATGTGACTCTGTGTGTGTGTGTGTGGTGTGTGTGTGTGTGTGTGTGTTTGGGGGTGAGGGGGTCGACTCGCCGTTGGATTCGAGGAAATTTGAAGAGTCAATCCGCCCATCTTTTCGCCCCTGTTAAAGGATCCACGTGTGGAAGGGAGGAAAAGTCACATCTAATGAAGAAGACCGTGTGATTCGCCTTCGCTGCTCTGGAATATGCGGAAGCATTTGAAGCCAGCCTGACTCTTGGATTTGAAAATTAAAAGACTTTTATTCCACCTTGAAGCAAACAAAACAGCCGACCCCACATGGAAGTGCTCTGTGTTCCTGCCAATGTCAGCGATCCAGATGCCATCTACGATAAGGTCTCTCAACAAACCTGATTCATCTACGAGTAGCATGTGTAATAGGTTTGGGGGCTAGCTTAAGGTCTACTTCTTACTAGTATCATTAATTATATGTTTTTTCACGTTTTTATTTTTTTCATTATATAATGGCAACAGAACAGAGCAGTTTGTATAGAGAACATTTCGTATAGACCATCGTTCTTCAGTTGTATCACAACTAGCAAGTTCATCTTTGCATGTCACCTTCAAGGCTTCATCCACATACATACTTTAGTCTCATTGCAGGCACAGAGTCTGTTGTGACTTAAATTTTCCAAGTGCAGTGAACAGCCAGTGAGAGCATTATTGCTCATACCAGCACCGGTTCTCCGCAGCAGCTCTAAATCTTTCTCCGTTCCTCCAAGGACCACTGCCCCTTCACGCTCAGCACATGGCCACACATCTGTGACAGGGACAGTGTACCCATGTACGTGAAGCGTAGCATTAGATCTAGCACACAGTAGGTGTTCAGTAAATGCTGGGAGGAATTGAATTCTCTATGTAGACCAGTCAGATCAATTTGTATGTAACCTCGGACAGTCCATCTACTTACACTCTTCCGCTGTCCTGCACTGCCTCCTCACAGGAAGAACAAAATAATGCAGTGATTTCTGTTTGGGAAATCCACGCAGGTGAGGGGAGGTCAGGTAGGGGAGTGAGCTTGGCTTTCCCAGGAGTGAAAGGGAACTGATTCTCTAAAAAAATTCATTGCCCTCGAATTGAATACTAAAGGCGGGGAAAGGCATTCTGTGAGGCGCTGCTGCCATCTAGTGGTCAACATGCGAATGACAAGTTTTGTATCCAGAGGCCTACTGAGGTGTTCAACAGCCATGCTCTGGAGCAGGGCTAGTGGTCCAGGAGACAAAAGATGACAGACTCAGACAAACCGAGCTCAGGACCCTGCCAAAACAATGCCACATAAAAGAGGAGTAGATCCCAGTGATGGCAAGTGGAGGAGTGATGGAGCCAGAATCTTACTTTAATACATATTTGGCTCATGGTTTTTAAAACACTTATAATTTTGACGGTTATATTTAATTTATTGCATATGATTAACCACGTACTCCCTAAGGCAAGAGTTCTTAACTGCAGGTCCATCAACCCTTCCTAGATATACTTCGAGGGATCCATGAACCTGAGTGGAAAAAAAATCACATCTTTGTTTTCATGAACCTCAGACTGAAATTTAGCATTTCCTTCTGTTATAAATTAAGCAACAAACTGTGGTGATATTAGCAAAACTTGTGACTTCATTCATAGAAATTATAAAATAATTTCCTCTCACAGTACAGTCTTTGCAGATATCTCAATCATTTACTTATTACTACTTTGAAATTACGGTGACTATTAGTCTCGCTACTAGATCATATTAATGTTAATTAAGAAGAATATATATTACTGAATCACTCGCCTTTCAAAATATTTTGATTTCTTTATTTCAATATAATTGGTTTCTTTGAAATCTTTTGGGTTTTTATTTTGCGCATTTGAAAACATCGTTCTATAAATGGGTCTATGGCACACAAAAGATTAAGAGGCCATTCTAAAGGCTCAGAGAAGGGACAGGTGACCACAGTCTGGACTAGTCAGAGAGGGCTTCCCAGAGAAGAGGGGATAGATGCCTTCTTCACATTTTTCAGTTTTATTAAGATATAGTTAGCTTCATACTTTATTATAAGAGGCCTCACAGAGCAATTTAAATACAGGCCTTATCTGAGGAAGCAGAGCCAGGCTTTGACAAAGTGTAAACACAGGAGGGTTCCTATGATGCCTCCCATGTCTGGCCCAGCAAATGGACCCCTTGGAAAGAATCTGAGAAGATACTTCACAGTAAAAGATAAATGACTGAAAACTCTTTCATTTCAGGAGGATTTTCATGGATCAAGATTCAGAGCACCTATGAACACAGAGGACTGACCCTCTGTTGATGAAACTCGGGCAGTGCAGCAAACTGGGTCAGCCTGCGCTTGAGTCATGCTGCCCCCCGACTTGCCCATATGCATTGCCCACCCAAGCTTCTCTTGGTCATAAACAACATAGAAACCAAGTTGCCCAGACTTAGAAAAAGGCAATTCAATAGGATTCCACTGGAATCCCAGAAAGGAACTCTTCTTCTCCAGAGAGGCAGGCATGGGGCAGTTCAGGTCTCTTGGCAATGGGTGTATCTGGGGACCTTCTCTCTAGAGCTGTACTTCTCCAAGCACATGTCACTTGGGATCTATTAAAGAGTAATTCCTGACTAAACTGATCTGGGGTGGTGCCTGGGGTAAGGTAGTCACAAATCCCTGGGGTGATGCTATTGGTCCATGGACCACACATTGAGTAGCAAGGGCAGCGCTCACATGCCTACACCGCCACGCCCTGCTGCTATATCTCTCTGTCCCAAATATCAGATCCCTGGGAGAGAGAATGTGTTGGCCCAACCTGAGCAGGTATGCAGGCCTAGCTCTGAAACCGTGGTCAGGAACAGGGCCTTAGAGAGTGGGCATGTCCACCTTCTTGGAGGTGTGGGGAGCGGAATGTTATCAGAACAGTCAAGAGGAAGGCACTATGGCTTCACTGTCTGCCTCTGTTCTGTGCTCTGGTCCATCTACACCATCTTGTTCCCATGCAGGCGCTTGTTCCAACAGCCCAAGGCTGGGTTTTGATGAGGTTGTTTTTGATAAGGCCCTGGGCTCTCATAACACATAAGCAATGAGAATGGCCGTGTCCAAAACCCTCCAAAACAAGTCCAAGGACACCCAGCTTAGCACCTTCGTCTCTTCGAATATGGTCACATCTTCCCACAGCCCACAGCACAGGAAGAATTTAGCTGCGGACACCAGAGCCTGCCTCATGGATAAGCCCTCACGATTCCCTGTGCTCTGTTTCTTTAACATCCATGAAGCACAAGGCTGTCCCCCAAATCCCCTTGATTTGGACACCTGTGGGATCTCTCCTCTCAGGTTCACCACCTACAGCCACACCTCCCCCACTCCACTTCTCTTTGACCGTTCCCACAGCCAGGGACAAGGGACACTCAGCCTGCCTCAGTCCTGTGGGACTCCCACCACCTGGGCCAATCCCACATGCCCCGCCTCCAGCGGCGCAAGGATCCCCTCACATTCTCTCCCTCCTCTGGAAAGCAGAGCCTTTTAGCCTTGGCAGGCATGACCCGCACGTCCTTCCCCAGCCACCCGGCAGGAAGGCAATTAAAAATTCATGGACAGAAAATGCCCAGCGCAATGTTTCCTCTCGATCCTGGCAGAACAGAGCAAATTCTCGGAAAGCCTCCGAAAGAAGGCTGTAATTGTGAGCACAGCCCGTGTAGCCCCTGGCGCTCTAACATCGACCGGTGGGCCTATTCTGACGCTGTCCCAGAGGTCCCAAATTTAAAATTGCCATTGTGGTGTTGAAAAGACTATACCTTTCAAAACTGTTTTTTTAATTAAACTTTTTTGTTTGAGATCATCGTAGATTCACACGCATGCAGCTGTAAGAAATAATAGGAATAGGAAGGGCCTGTGCACCCTTGACCCATTTCCCCAAGGGTATCAACTCCCCAAACTACAATACAATCTCCCAACGAGGATACTGACACTGACATAGTCAAGATACAGAACATTTCCATCACCACAGGGATCCCTCGTGTTGCCCTTTTATGGCCACTTCTCTCACTTCTCCCCTGCTCCCACCCCTTCCTTAATTCTCGGCAACCACAAATCTGTTCTCCATTTCCATAATTTCGTCATTTCGGGAAACCTAGGGTAGAAAACCTCTGGAACTGGCTTTTCGTCACTCAGCATAATGCTCTACAGATTCTTCCAGGTTGCTGCCCACGTCGACAGTGCGTTCCTTAGTGTCCCATGGCGCGGATGTGCCCCTGCTTGTTTACTCACTTGTTGAAGGGCATCTGGGCTGGTTCCAGTTTGGGGTTATTACAAACAAAGCTGCTATAAGCATTCACGTGCACGTTCTTGTGCAGACGTAAATGCTAGAGAATTTAATTGCTGTCATATGGTAGTTACACGCTTAGTTTTTTTTAGAAACTGCCAAATCATTTTCCAGGGTCACTGTACCATTTACCTTTGTCGTTTTACAGTTCGAGTGAAATATAGAAAACTTATTCTCCTTTACATTATTTTACCTTCCTCCACTTTGAATATAATTGTCTTAAATATTTCCTCTATGTACATTTAGAACAACATCAGACCATGTTGTAATTTTTGCTTCAAGTATTAAACATAATTTAAAAAATTCTAAAGGGAAGACAGTCTATCGTTTTTACCTATATTTTTGTTTGCCATGTTCTTTCCTTCCTGATGTTCTGTTTCCTTCTTTTATTGTTTCCTTTCTGTTTAAATAACTACCTTTACCCTTTCTTTTAGGGTAGGTCTACTGGTGACAAATCCTCTTTATTTTCCTTTGAAAATATCTTGATTTCCCCTTCATTCCTAAAGAATATTTTCACTCGATATAGAATCCTGACTTGAGGGCTCTTTGGGCATTTGAAAACTTTTGTGCCACTTCTTCCTGGCCTCCATGGTTCTTGATGAGAAATACGCTGTCATTTATGTCATTTTTGCCTTATAGGTAAGGTGTTCTTTCTCTCTCACTACCTTCGAAATTTTTTTGTCTTTAGTTTTCAGAAGATTGACTACGATGAGTCTTGGGATCGATTTCTTTGGGCATATTCTCTTTGGAGTTCGCTCAGCTTCTTGAACCTATAGGACTTTAAATACTTTTTCAGCTCCAGCCTCCTTTTCTTCTTCTTCTCAGACCCTAATGACGGAGAAGATGTTAGATCTTTTGTTCTAGCCCCACAGGTCCTTGAGGCCCTGTGTGTTTATTTTTCAGTCCATTTTCTCTGTGTTGGTCAGATTGGCTAGCATCGATTATGCTATCTTCCTGTTCACTGTTGAGCCTATCCTTTGACATTTTTCATTTTGGTTATTATATTTTTCAGTTTTCAAATCTCCATTTGGTTCTTCTTTATATCTTCTATTTCTTTGCTGAGACTTGTTCTTTTCATTTGTTTAATGCATGTTCGTAATGGTTGGATTTTTTTTATTATGGCTGGTTTAAAACCTTTGTCAGATAATTCTAACGTCTGTTACCTCAGCGTTGGCACCTTTTTTCCCTTAGTTTGAGATCTCCTGGTTCTTGGTATGATGAGTGATTTTTGATTGAAACCTGGACATTTTGTATTATGTAATGAGGCTAGATCTTATTTAAACTTCTGTTTTAATTGGTTTTCTATGACATCATTCCAGCAGGGGAACAGTGGGGTGCTGCCTCACCACTGATAGGTGGAGGGAGGCGCCTGACTCTCCACTCTGATACCCAAGGCCACAAGCTCTGATACCCAAGGCCACAAGCTCTTCATTACTGCTGGGCAGCGGTGCAAGTTGAGGCTCCCCCATGGCCTCAGCTGACACTGTGATGGGGGTGGGCTTGTTCTCACTGGGCAGTGGTGTGAGTCCTGACCTTCCACTAGGCCTCTCTTGACGCATTCAGTGGGAAAGGAGAAGGGAGACTCGCTATGGCCAGTTGGGGGTGGAACCTCAGGTGTAGGTCTCCACTGACCCTGTGGGCAGGAGGGGGGCCTTGTGACTGGCTGGGGGTGAGGAGAAAGCCCCAGTCCTCTAGTCGGCCTCCTCAGGCACCACCTCAAATACAAGAGGGAGGAGAGATGCCTCGTGACAGCCTGGCAAGGGTGAGTCCAGTCTCCCCACTCAACCTCTGTTGGCAGGGCCGGCCTTCCCTGTGCTGTTTGGCTGTACTACAGCAGTTACTGTCTAAAAGTTTTCTGCCTTGTTAGGTTGGCCTTTTTTTCATCCTTTGGCTAGAGAGAGCAGGGGTTTTGTTTTGTTTTGTTTTAATGTCTGCTCCTTTTGGCATTTCTGGGTTGTTGGCTTCCTTAGCTCCAAATCTGATATATGTGAGGCAAAAAAAAAAAAAAAGACAGGGAACTTACCATCCTATTGCTTAGGTCTCAAGGCCCTAGCCAGTCTGTCCTCTCTCCATCTTTCAGAGTCTTCCTATGTTTGTTTTATATATAATGTCTCAGGGTTTTGTTGTACTTAGAAGAATAGGGGAAAGTGCACCTACTCCATCTCCCCAGAATCACAAGTCCTGTATTTTTCTTTTAACATTCAAGAAGTTTATAGACATAATGTCCATGGTTTCTGCTACTAATTCCCTGGTAGAAATGCTAGGTACTTGGTTAGGTCCTTGAGATAATGAATGAATTCCTTCTTGAGGTAAAATGTGATTTAGCCCTTGTTTTTATTGGTGATGTTGTGCAAGAATATTTCTGTGTTCCCCTCAGAAACTTCAGAGGAACTGGCATGTGATTAAAAAAATAAATAAGCAAATCTTTTTCTTTCTCTTCTTCAGAAGATATTGAAATCCAGAAACTAGAGGTTATAAGCAAACACACAAACAAATTTCCAATGGATGAGACAAAAAATGAACAAATGCATGACTGAATTTTACACCCACACACACATACACACACATTCATTCATTCATCACTTACATTGAGGAGTGTATGTAGAGAAGACCCCTTAATCCCTGTGCCTGAAGAATCATCAGTTGTTTTTTTTTTTTAATGGCCCCCTCTGGTCCCAGTTCTTCAATAAGGAAGGGGCTCAGGCTCTTCAGCCAGGCTGAGGAACAGATGAGTGTTTAGCACCTATTCTGTGCCAGGAACATACTAGATGCTTTATATGTTTTTCCTCATTTTGTGAATCCTCTTGACCTCCCTGCAGGTGTTTTATTAGAGTTATTTTTCAGATGAGAAACTAAAGTTTACAGCTAAGGAGTAGCAGGCCTAGGATTTTAACTCAGGTCTGCCCAAATCCAAAGCTTGTGCTCATGTAAGGCCGATTCTTTGGGGGTATTTCTATCTCCATTTCAGAGATAAGGAAAATGTTTCTATTACATTCTGAAAACTCCTTGAGGCAGGCTATGAGGCCACGGCCTCACGGGAGGGGAGATAGAAGCGCTATGCAGGGCATGACAGGCAAATCATGCTGTGTCCCTGATGTCACAGGCCCCTCTCCCACCAGGGTGATTTTCTATAAGGCAGACCAATGGGACCACAAAGGCCAGCAGGGAATCATTATGAATGGCAGCCAGCTGTGGAAGAGGAAGGTGTCCGTCTTGTCTGTTTCGTGGGGTGACTCTACCTTCTAAGGATCTGCTTTTCTCCCTTCCCTGTTGCCTCCCTGATTCCCTTCCTAGCTGCCAACAGGATGAGGTTCCTCCCACTGTGGGCCCACGCACTCAGTCCATCCAGAGGGACAGCTCCGGTGAAGAAGGGCCAGATCCAAAGACCTCGGGGGGATGGGGAAAGGCAATGGTAACTTCCTTGCTTTTAACTAGCAGAACAAAGTGTCTTTTCCAAAAGCCAGGGAGACTGTGCTTTTCGCTTGGGCCTGTGATAATGCTATCTAATTAGACTTTCTGGCAAATAAAAAAGTCACCAGACTCAAGGAGAAAACAGTCTTCTCCTAAGCTAGAGAATGCCGTCATGATCTGAATCTGGCTAGAGAAGTAACGTCCAAAAAGTGATTTCATTCAGAAGAAAAAAAAAAAAGTGCCTAAAAGGGGGACATGACTGAATACTGAGAATCTATCCCTGCAAAAAGGGACAAGGTACAGCCAAGGATGGTCACGGGACCTGCAATGGAGCAGGCACATAAACATCTGTATGAAGGAAACAAAGCCTTCATGTAGTGGTAGAAGAAGCCTATGTGGATGAAATCAACTGCTCTTTATTTTGTTTCATCAGTTTTATTGGTCATTTATCTAGAATTCAATTTATAAATCTTTGAAAATAACTAGCTTTTATAAGAATAGTTTACAATTCAGCTCTGACTACACAAATACTTGACACAGGAAAACATTTTTACAAATACATATGTTTTCTTATAAGAATACTTTAATAAAGAAATGTCTCTATACAACTTACAGCAAATTTTATGCATTTTTCCTCATTCAATCATCACCTCAGGTTTTCTGTCAGAGAAATGTCCATCACATCCAATAACCAAATTACAATTTGCTACTGCTTCTCATTTTCAACTACTATTGAGGTTCATACTGTTAAAGTTTTTAGAATTCTTTTTCTAATCATTCCTAATTGTGTATTTAGGCTAAAAGAGGTAATTTTAAAAACATTCCTTCTAAATATAACTTATAGCAGGTGAATGATCTTTTCACTTCTCACTTAGGCTAGAGCAGCTAGTAGTTTTACCCCTGCTGTATCAAGCAGAAAAGATAAACCCTTACATTCCTAACAGTTTCTAAACTGCAAAAACAAAACTCTAGAAATAAGAGTTAAATACAAATATTAAGAAAGCTAAAACATTTGCTATTGATTAGAGAATACTTTTAACTTCAAGGTCTCTCCCAGGTTGAAGAAGACATGAAAGAAATAAAGTATTAAGGATGTGGCAGTAGTTCTATAAAATACTGAAAAACTGAAAAAGGTCAATCAGTTAGGTCAGTGGTATATCATAGCCAAAGCACCAAAGATACAGACTCATGGCTAGCTGAACTCAATATCTGACAGCTGTCTTATGCTGTGGCTTTGAAATAGCCTAATCGGTACTCACTTGCCCAAAGCAAGCAATCATTTAGGCCAGGGAAACTTTAACAGAACACTGACCATGTTTACCTGAAGAGATGGGACCCGCAAGGGGAAACATTTGGCATTCATTACATTCCTTCACTGTTACTGAAAAGTGTGTCCACTTGGCAAAGCCTGTCTTACTTTTCAAGTAGCATGAATTAAAACCAAGAGACTAGCAGTATTCCACAGTCATGTTCCTGAGTACTCAGCTCCAATTATACAAGATTCTTAAAAAGATTCTTTAATGAAGCCCTTGTGCAACAGGAGGTGTAACAGTACGTGAGAACTACAACATGTCCCATTTCTCTTCTCTAATTTCTCTTGATTTCTCTTTCTCACCCCAGTGTAACAATTGCTACAGGTTCTTGCCAAAATACTTCGGCAGTAGCTGGAAATGAGTCATTTTGCATTACCAAACGAACGTGTTCAATCACATTATAACAGGTCACATTTGCATAATAACTAGGAGATGGCCAAATAATGTCTACTGCAGTGATTTTGCAAACTCAGCATAGTCGATGTATCCATCATTGTTCTTGTCGTCGTCCCTCAAAACACCATCTATTAAGTTAATCAGTTCCTCTTCACTCATTGGTGGTGCCTGTTCATTCCCTTCCTGCAAAATATAAATTAAACACTGATGAGTTGCACATTTTACTGGAAGTGCTTAGCTAAATTTCCAAAATGTCCAAGCTGTTATGTGTCCAATAACTCCTTCAATGTAATATGTGGCTACTCCTAGGACTCCACAAACCATATATCAGATACAGAGCCAATTCATAATAATCCAATTTAGAAATTATATTCACCAGTTAAAAGAAAGAAGCGATCAAAGTAGGCCCTTGCTTATTTATTTTGAAAATGACTTTTCATCTTTTTCTAATGACAAAAGCCATACATGGTCACTGTAGAAGGCTAGGTCTGGCTTACACAGAATTATGTGTTTCATAGATTCCATGACCCACACAAGAAAATGTCACAGCCCAGGCCCTTCCGAGGGTCAGCTCTGGGCACAATCTGCCCTGATAAAGTAGAATCAGCCTGCACTGGACAACATTTTGGCGTCAGAACAAGAGGGAGAAGGCACTGCCGGCCAGTAGAACCTGTTGATCTTTGAAGTGAAGGTGCTTCTCCGGCTCCAGAGGCAGGTGCAGCAGGGCTTCCCGTGTCAAGTGCTAAGCTAATGCTGTTCGTGTGCCCGACTGACTCTTCCTTCCGCACCTCTCCCTCATCCACCCTCTCCTCTCCTGTCGCCACCACCACCCTCGCCTGCCACAATGCTGAATCCCAGCTCCTCTCCCTGAGGCCAGTCTCTTGTCACATCCATCAGTCAGCCTCCCACAGCCAAGGATCTTCCTGTACAGAGCTGTTAGCGTGCTCCACTGCTTTCAAAGCAAACTCAGACCTCCTCTCCCGGGCAGCCGATGTGATCACACCGACCTCACCAGCTCTGCCTCTCCTCCTCTACACTGCAGTGTAGCAGAGCAGGACAGACACAAGATCTGGAAACAAAGGATCTCGATGTCAGTTTCCTCACCTCTAAAATCAGGGTAACGACAAGCTCTGGCCCTGCCTACTCACAGGCTGTTGCAAAGATCAAATGAGATCTCTAACCTACTTGAAAGTGTTCTGTAAACTGCTTTGTTCAGAGTACTGAACTCAATTACTGCTGAGTCCCTCGATCCCAATTCTCCATTCCTCTCAAATAAATAACTTGTTCCCTGCTCTGCATTTTGAATGTGATCTGTCTTTTAGGCACTGGTTCTCAAACTCCGTGTGCAGCAGAACTGCCTGTAGCACTTGTTAAAGACACAAGGCCCAGGGGCTTCTGCCTTAGCAGGTCACCCTTTGCAACAAGGACCACTGAACAGGAAGAGACAGAACAAAGCGGTGAGCAGAAAAAGGAGAAGCAGCAATATCACTGCACAAGGACAGCACGAGTCATCAAGACTGGGGACTGAATTATCAAAGGGGAGGCCTTTCTGAGATGCTGCCCACTGCGCCGTAGCCTGACCTACCTCCTTATGGACATGAGTGATGGCTGTAGAGAGTTCTAGGCCGTCAAGCAAATTATTGCCGTCATAATCATGCATTTTGAAATAATGGAGCTGCAGTTCTTGTGGGGACATCTCCGCCTCTGGTTTGTTGATGACACCTTCTAGATGTTCCATGATATGCCTAAAAACCAATAGTTACACTCAGACCACTTGGCAGCGACAGTGGGATCATATTGAAACCTTAAGGACTCTGAAAACTTTATCCACCCCAGAAAAAAATACAGAAACGGTGGCAGGCCACACTCAAGGATGATATAGGCAAGGCCACAAAAGGAGCAGGGAAAATAAATCAAACAGTGTATCTGTTATGCTGGCAAGATTACACAGTGTTTTTTTTCCTCTTTATTATTAGAATGTTGTTATGACAATTTTTGAAGCTATCAATTAAAAAAAAGAACTTTTTGAAAATAATTCAAGGGTAACAGAGTATAATGTGTAAGGCTAGCTGGCCCATGACAAAAGTCACAACAAATGATTCAATGCTTGAATGTACCAATAAAAAAATAAAAAGGTCCTGTCAGAGTCAAAAAACCTCAGCTCTATTCTGAATTCTGCCAGTACTACTGTGTGTGCATGTGTGCATGCGTGCATCTGTCTGTTTGTGGTGAAAGACAGAATGAATCTAGGCAAGTAATTTATCCCGTTAGGGCCTCAAGATCCTCCATCTGTGATATGATGATGAAAAAGGAGTACCTGAATCACATGTGGCTCTAAGGAATAAATGTCATCCTTGAAAAATGTCAAGGAGTAAAAACAGTAGAAGGAAAAGAAGACCGAGGGAACCACTGCAGCTGGCTGCAGCTATGGAGAAGGAAAGACCCCTGGCCCACAGCCCTGGCTGAATACGTACTCTTGGTCGTGCACTGTGTTCTTATCCAGGCCCACGCTGCCAGGATGGGAGGAGCTGGCCCCAGGCTCATGGGCCTTGGCACCCGGGGCAGAAAAGGCCCAGAGTAGGCCCCACAGGAAGGGGGTTCTGAGCAGCTGCAGAGATCTCATGGTCACCGGTACCTGGGAGGTGGGGAACATAGAAGATGAAGGTGCGAATACCAGAGCGAAGGCTCCTTCAAGACTCGACACAGTATACTCATGGGAAACCCAATGAAGGAGCAAGGTTAGGGAAGAGAATACGTCCAACTGGGCCAGAGGCCAACTCTGCCACTAGACCACAGGATGACCTTGGGTATTCCAGGTCCCCACCACTCACATGAGTGGATCCACGACATCTCCTGTAGCACCTTCAGGATGCCAAGCAACTCACTGACAGCTTAAAGGGATTTGAAGATCAGTCCTTCCTACAAGAAGCTTACAGTCTGGTGAGAGAAATGCTTCCTGCTGAGAGCGCTAATAAGGGCAGGAAGTGAGGTGTACTAAAGAAGATAGATCTTATGAGAGTTCGCAGAAGGCAATTTCCTCTGGGTGAGGCAAAAATCAGAGAAGGCTGACAGATGTGGGGACAAGTCAGCTGGGCCTGAACAGATGGGTGTGCTGTGGATGTGCAGGGACTGAAGGACTAAAGGAATGGTGCAAGCAGAGTAGGAAAGAAACTCCAAGTGGTGTAGTCGGGCTGGAGCCCAGAGAGTATGAAGTAGGCAGGACAGTGGACAACAGGCTGCAGAGGTTGACCAAGCAACACTGGGCATGACTTTGCATGGTAGGCCAAGGGGATTGAAGTTTCCTAAAGATAAATGAGGAGCTAATGAATGGGAGATGAGGTTGGAGCTTGGTTTCTGAATGGCTCATGTGGCAGCAGGGAAGGTATTTTGTGGAGCAAGGGCAGATGAGAAAAAGGATAAGGTGGGTCAGTTCAAGGCCAGCACAGAGAAGAGGACATTAACCCCTGCCTCGCTCATCTCCCAGGGCTGTGATAGAGGCAAGTAACTTAACTACTGTAAAAGAGCATTGGCACAGAGAGAAACATAGAAATTAGGATTCCATCAAATACTCCTGCAGTTTGGCTAGACCTGGAACTGTAGTCAACAACAAGAAGACACAGTCAGCTACATAGCAAGCTCCCTGAGGGCAGGAGTGCTTTGTTCCCATCAGTATTCCCCACCAAGGCTCAGGCAGGCCTTTACTAACTGATGGTTAAACTGAATGTTCTGGTCCTTCCTGGGGCTTATGGACCGACCTTTAAAAGGAAAGGGAAGGACAGCCAGGAGGCCTCCACTCCAACACCAGGAAAAGCCCTGACTTAAGCATTCACTTCCTAAAAGGCAGCAAAGATCCTGCTGGATAACAAGGACCAGTGATTTCTAAGGGGACAACTATAGCCACAGCTCCAAGCCTATAACAGTAAAAAGAAAGCAAAGGGTACAGGTTATCCCCTTACACACACTACACAGAATTCAGCTCCAAAGCTGCCATCAACTCACCACCTCTACTCCCTGTACCTAAACTGGGAAGCAGACGTTTTGCGGCCCCCTCAACTAACCTAAAAGGCTCTGCAGAGCAGGACCCTGGGAGAATGCCAAACCCACTTTGCCTAACAGCTTTATCACCTTCCATAGTCCCCTCCCTAAGGGAACAACAGTCACTGGGATATATAATTTTTAGGGTGCAAAAAGCAGCGGGTAGTCTTACTACTGAACAGGGATATCCTAATGCAATCTGTCATACTTAATAACAGGAAAAGATGTTCATTACATATCAAACAAAAAAGAACAGGCTGCAAAAGTTTGTAAAAAATAATTCACAGTGAATATACAACTCAATATGTATATGCCTTACTGTTGAATTGTACACCTGAAACTTACTGGATTTCGTTAACCAATGTCACCATAATAAAAACAAACAAACAAATAAAAGCTTAAAAAATAAAATATAAAAAAGAAAAAATTCACTTTTGTAAAAAAGAACGTATGTGTATTTCACACACACATCAACTGAAAACAAAGATTATCTTCTGAGTCATGAGATTAGGAGTGATTTTGATTTTTCTTTTTACTTTTCTAATGCTTCTAAAAGTTCTACTATAAACATGTTTTTTTCCTTACAAATATGTATTTGATGTAATTTGTCCCATAATTTTGTTCCAATGCTATATGATGGAATAAAAAAGGGGCTTCCAGTTCTCAGCTCAAGAAAATAATTCACGAATAGAAACTACACTTCCAATTTTACCAAATAAAAATGTCCAGACACTGATGAGGCTACTGCCACTGTACCTGGCACCAGAGAACAAGATTTCAAGCTACTCTCAGCAATGACTGTCCAGGCCAGAGCAGAACAGCTTGTTCTGTCCACACATCTTAGAGTTCTCGGACAGGGAGGACCAGAAAGAAAAACCGGTTCCTTCCAAGGCTTTCAGACTATACATGGGAGAGGTCTGTTTCTCCAGCAAGCCTTCTTCAATTCTGAGTCTGGCTTAGGCATTCTTCCCATATGGTCCCGAGTGCTTCCCTTCAGAGGGTCCTGTTAAACTGAGCATAAAACTTTTGCGGGGGAGATACCTATCAGATAGTTGAGCTGAGTGATCACTGAACCCATGGCACCATTTTCTATAAGTGCATTGTTGGAAGCTTAGTATATCAAAGTGGTGCGGGTGGGAGGAGTCTCTTCTAGGAACACTGAAAAGCAACTAAGTGACTGGCAGTACAGCAACTATGGGTCCAAATGATCCTTTCTTCCAGGGAGGCAGAATAAAGGCCAAGAACCATTGCTACTGAACATATGCCGTCTTGGTTTGCTATTGCAGGTTTCTCGCTAGAGGCATACCTCATGAGACTACACTTCGCTTTACTGCGTTTCATCAACACTGAGCCAAGATCCTCTACCAGCAGAAAGATTACGACTCCCTGAAGGCTCATATTTTTTAGCAATAAAGTATTTTTACTTAAATTATATGTATATATTTTTTAGACACAATGCTATTGCACACTTAATAGACTACAGTATAGTATAAACATAACTTTTATATGCACTGGGAAACTAAAAAATTTGCATAACTCACTTTATTGCCATATTTGCTTTATTCTGGTGGCCTGGAACCAAACCCGTAAGAAAACTTGTATTAGAACACAACAAAAGCCAAATCTACAAAGGAAAAATATTGCCTCCAAGTGCTGCAACGAAAACAGGGAATCTCACTGCCACCTAACACTTTAAACTGTCACATTCAAAAAGAAACATAAGCAACTCCCTTCAGTCCAAAGAATAGGTTGCATCACCCACACTCCAACTACTTAGCCCCAGACCATGACCTAAACAGCCGGGCAGATAAACTCCAGGAGTTCCTGACCTTGCTGGCCTTCTTTGAGAAACTGTAAAGGCTAGGCTTCAGAAAAACCAAAAGGAGGAGAGATTTCTGAAAGAGACTTCCGAACACAACCCATGTTTGAGACATCCTTCACAAGGAGAAGCCTCAGTCCTGGGAGCGAAGCACTGGACCATCGTCAGTACCTGGGCTATAACAGAGCTCCCCTTACTCTCACTGCTCCAGCGGCCTCTTCCAGTTCCAGAGCATTTGCTTTGCTGGTTCCATCTTTCTGTCCTCACTCTTCCTTCCAGGCCCAGTTTAAATATCATCTCCGGATTCTTCCAGCCAAGATTGATTGTTCCCTCTTCTGATCTCGGTCTGCAGTCTCTCACACTATTGTTCTCCTTTTCTGTTTTTCTTTTCCTCCCTCTCTGAGGGCTGGGAACCAACTTATCTTCTCTGTCTCTCCCTTAACCTAGTGAATTTAACACAAAGTGCTAAGCTGACCTAAAGATCGCACACCTTCACGTCTGAATCAGGGCAGTGGGTCTTCCCCCTAGGTGTGTTGTTCCCTATCACAAAAGATCTGGCCTAAGCTGGAAAAATAACTTCCCTTTGGAGCCTTCCCACCAGTGATTTGGCCTGGCCCACCCTTCCCTCCCCTTATGTAGTTTGTCCTATCAGCTCAGAAGAGTTTAGAGCCAGCCTTCCTCCCTAAGACCGCAGCAGCTGTTAGCAGCTTTTTTCTCATGCCAAGGGCCCTCAGTTAAGAAGTCAGACTCAAAGCAGCCACATTCATCAACATCCAGACATTCTGTACCCAGAGTCAATGCCAAAGAAAACCCCGATCAGTACTTCCCCATTTAAAACTTTCACGGGCCTGAAATGAAGACGAGAAAATAACCAAGTTCTTAGGCCAAAGAAACCTCTATTTGGGATAGAGGTTGCGAATTGGTTCTGAAAGAGCAGGTATTTAATAACTTGATCTATTTGTTCATTTAGGGAGCCCAAGGAGCTGTCGTGCTCCACTTATACATTTAACTAACATACTCTTTCCTAACAGCCTGGTGCTGCTCAAGGTACAAAGGATAGGGCTGTGACCCAGACAGATACCTCTCACACAGCTTACAGCCTGGTAGAAAAGAGAAACTAGTAAATAGACACCTGTGGGGTACCATGAAGCCAAACCCACACTTAGAGTAATGCGTTAAAAATGAGGATTTTTACAACTAAAGGACAGCATTTCAGCCAGAGGTAACATAATGTAACAGACACTTAAGCCTAGAAAGAACTTGGTCATATCCAAGAACTAAAAAAGGTTCACTATATGGTTCAAGGCACAGCATAGTAGAGATGGATGAACTAGAGTAAAAAAGAGGGCAGGTCATGAAGGGGCTTACAAATCCTGTTTGAGCTTGGAAGAGCAATGGGAATCCACTCTAAGGGTAGAAACAAGATGGGGGGAGGGGTCTGGTGACGTGATCAGATTTGTGTTTTAAGATCATTACTCTGGCTTTCCAGTATACAACGAACTACAGAGGATCAAGAAAGGATGCAGGGGACCAATCGGGACGCTACTTGAGGTAGTCCAGGGGAGAGATGAACGCTGACTGAACTTGCTTGGAGCAGAGTTTAGGAGTGGAAAAGTGGATGTATACAAGAGAGATCTGTGATGGATTCGATGTGGGATTCGACGCCCAGGTTCTGGCTTGGGCTCTGAGTAGATGGCGCTGCTATGCTCAGGTAGGGAATACAAGAGAAAAGTTAGCTTCCCACTCTCCAGGCACAGCCTTGCCAAGCTCGCCCTGCCAGACACGACCAGTTTGTGGTCTCCTCTAGGGTGAGACAGGGGTCAGGGACGGGGGTACCAGCGGCAGACGGAGTGACGCCCCACCGCCAGTCCTCCCGGAGGGCGGAGATCTGCCTGGCCGGGCCCAACTGGCTTCAAAGCCCTCGGAGGCTTCTGCCCCGGGAGACAGGCTCTGCTCCTGGCCGGCTAAGGTTCCCGAAGCAGCTCGGGGGCCGAGACCCCCACCTAGGCCGCTCCTGCCTCTCAACCCGAGCTCGAGGCCCCGAGCCCCCAGAAGGGCGAAGAGATCGCGGCCTGCCGCGGACCCCTGAGCGCCGCCGCCTGGACCTCCACCCCCAGGGTGGGGCTCGGGCCTCCCCAGCCGCAGCCTGCGCCTGCGCTGCTTCCGGGTTCACTCACCCTCGCTGCCCGAAACTGCTAAGCCGCCTTCCCCAGACGCGAAGCCTTCCAGTGTCGCTCTCGCAAGCCCGCGACCCCCGCTTTTCCCGGCCCCGCCCCTCCCCGCCCCGCCGTGCGCACGCGCGCTTTCTGCCCGCCCATTGGCGCCACGAGACCCCGCCCCTGTTCGGCGCCCGGCAGTGTGTACGGCTCCAGTGATTCCACGTGTAACGGGCTCCGGCCCAACAAGGGCTGGGCACACAGTTCTTCTGCTTGTCTTCCCGAAGGTGACACTCGGTTCCAGCCTGGGTCGGACCACCTGAACCCCCAGGGGCCCTGACGGTTGCTAGGCAACCCCGGAAACCCCCGCTAACGGAGTCCGGCCTGGTACGTAGGCTTGCGAAAACGGTTTGGGCGGAAGACAAAGCTAGCTTCCAGCTCCGCCTCCGTCTCCACTTTTACTGGTGTCGCGGTTTCTCCAACGGCAAATTGGAAAGAATGATAATAGGAATCTTAATTCCTTTCCTAATGAAACCACTAGAAGACGCTGGAGCCGGCCCTCAATCCCATGATTCTGATCGGCCTATTTCCAGATTCTGTTTTCTTGGTTCCACATGCGGTATCATCTGCAATACACTTGTGTAGGAGTCCCACCAAGACTTACTTTATGGGTGGCCCAGTTCAAACACCACCTTACCCGTGCAGTTCATGAAACCAGCTGCTATCTCAATAGACGGCAAGCATTTTAAAAAACAAAAACAGAAAACAGGCCCATGAACCTGCCCTTATACCTTTCCTGCTGTACAAGATTGTCGTGCAGTTTGTTGACCATACGGGTAAATGAATGTAGAGCTGTCATTTTTTAAATTCCATCTCCCATTTGTCTCCATAAAGATATATAATCATTTTTCATATGAGCCTGGATCCAAAGAGGGAGACAGGGAAAAAAAAAATGGTTAATAAGGAGATGGTGTCAGAACTCTACCTGTAGTCAGCTTTAGCAGATCAATGTCTTGAAAGTTAGACAAGACAAATGCCATTACGGTGACTCATTCCTTCTCTCTCCTTCACCTGAGTTTGAAATCTGTCAACCCTATCCCAGAGAAAAGTCCTAGGATCCCAAAGTCCCCGAATAAACCCTATTAATTCAAGATTCCAGCCTTGCATCTGCCATCCATCCATTCTTCCATTTGCTCATTTATTCAAGAATTCAGTAATACTTCTCGTGTATCTCCTATGTACTGGGCACTGTGCTAAGAGTTACTAGAGATACAAATACAAATAAGACATGGTCTCATCAAGAAGCTCAGTGTCTGACAGATGGAGAAAAATAATCTGTTTAACCAATGCTTCCACTTTTTCTGTAGATCTTATCCTTTTCTCTCTTAAATCACCAATTGCTCTCTCTCTCTCTAATAAACCCTATCATCGTGTAACCTTGCCCTCTGGTTTCTTCTCCCCCAAACTACTGAAACTGCCATCTCCATGCAAATCCAGCAGCACCTTTTCATTCTGTTTTTTCTTGCCCTCTTAGTATTATTCATCACAGCCAACCACGGAAACACTTTCTTCTGTTTCTGACACCATGCACTCCTCCTACCTCATGGCTATTCTTTCTTGAATTCTTTTCACTGACTTCTCATCTTCTGCTCAAACTATAAATGTCAAAGTGCCCAGGGTTCTATCCTGAGTCCCCTTCTCTTCCTATGCACTCTCCTTATATTTCATCTAGTCTATGGTTTTAGGTGTCATTTATAAGCAGATGACTCCAAAATTTATCTCTCTCATAATAACCTCTACCTGTAAGTCCTGACTCCCCTACATAACTGCCTACTTGACATCTCCACATGAAAGTCTAACTAGCATCTCAAACTTGATTTGGTCTCCCAAAATACTAAGTTTCACCCCTAAATGTATACTTCTCTGTTTTGTCCATATTAGTGAAAGTCACTGCCATCCATTTTAGTTGTTCAAGCCAAAATTCTGAGAATTATTTTCCCCTCTTGAGCTTTATTGAGGTATAACTGACATCCAAGAACCCATCCTCTGCTACTTGGACTACTGTAAGAGATTCCTAAACAACCTCCCTGCTTCCATTCTTGCCCCATTCTCATTCATGAGTGAGATGATACATTTGTTTAAGCCATTTATAGTTGCGTATTCTATAACTTGTAGCTGAACCCATTCCTAACAAGCAAATAAATCATTTGGTACCAGAAATAGGACAGTAAAAACAGACACTAAAATGTGTAATTGGCTAACTAAAGGTTAAGGTAGCCAGTGGTGAAGATTCTATTCCAAATTGGAAAGTTGGTGGCCAACCTGATAAGCAGTACTGTAACCATCTACCTGTTGTCACTTACTGGACTTGGATACAAACCACATGCTGACAAAAGTTGTGTTATAGGAGAAATCTCAGGAACAATATAGAACATTAGTGTATGTTTTTTGTTTGTTTTGTTTTTAGTAGACTCCAGCAAAGTCCTTCAAGAGAGTGGCAAATCTAGATTAGAGATAACTGATTTGAAAGCAGAGATCAAATAAGGCCTTAGTAAAAGAGGAACTCCTTACCTACAGCTTACAATCTAAATTGTCGGAGCCTCACAAGTTGGAGCTTTGCTGGGCTTAAAATAAACAATTTTCTTTGTATACCCAAGCTGAAGCCAGCACACATGGAGACAGGGAGAAGGCACTTTATCAGGAAATAAGATGAGGCCCTATGAGTGGCATCTTTACCTGCAGCTGTTGTTTCAAATTCCCTTAATTGCCATTGAACACACAAAGGCCAACCTCTAGAAAACTTAAATATTCTAATACTTGGTGGTAGGCCGGTTTCCATTTTCAACCCCCTTCTCTCTTGTCTGTCTCCACAATAAAGGCTAAAAAATGTTCATCTCTTTTGCAGCTAGATGGCCATGTGACTCAATTCTGGGCAATGAAACAAGGGGAACTTGGGAAATCTTTTGCTTTTCTGATAAAAGAGACAAAGTGACTGGTGCAGACATTTCCCCTTTTTCCAGCCCTGAATGGGGGATGTACCACCTCAGCTGTCATCCTCAACCATGAAGAGAAGTGGGGGAGTTTCAGAAAGGCTGCCCCAGTGCCCTGGGGCTGCTGAACCAGCACCTGCTTACCTCCAGATATCCTGTTTTGTGAGGAGGACTATTATTTGTTTAAGCCACTCAAAAACAGTTACTTGTAGTCCAAAGCATTTCTAAGTGATACAGAGGTCAAGCAGGTATGCACTCAAATGTGAATTGAAATTTATCAGTGTGAAGTCACTGGGGGCTCAAAGGGCAGTTTATGTGGAGTGCTGGGCAGCAGGTCGATAAGCCCTGAGTACAGCAAGTATGAGCAAGTCTTTCAAGCACTGGCTGTGAAGGGAAAGGAAAGTAGCTAGAGGGGACACAGGATCCAGGAAAAGTTGTCTTTAAGATGGAGGACCTTGCGTACGTTTAAATCCTTTGGGGAATGAACCAGCAAAAATGAGATTGAGGAAGCCGTAGAGTAGACAAAACTGAAAGAATAAGGTTATTGAGGAGACAGGAGAGATGCAAAAGACACAAAGCCCAGATGGGGTTTAGCTTGAAATTTGGGAGGCATGACTATTTTCTGAGAGTGCCATGATTGGGGAGGGGCAGGGAGATTGAGTGGGTCAAAGTTTGAAATCATCATTGTGTAACTGGGAAAGCAGGCTGCCTAGGGGAAAAAGAAGACTCTGCCCTGTGTTGAAATTAGAGATTGTTCATTTATACGGTACAGTCTACATAATAATTTGATTATATACAATGGTTAACGTACATTTCTAGAGTTTTAAAAGTTTCTGCATCTAAATTACACATGAACATGGCTAGAAAAAATAGAACAGAAAGTTGTTTAATAAAAAACCAAGTTCCTCTCTCTTAATCATCAACTCTCACCCCTCTTGCTAGCTGTGTTTAGGACCACACCAGGGATGAGTGGGGGATGGATCAGAGAGTGGTAAGGGCATAAGTAAGTTCTGACTTGACTGGTACAATAAGTTGGCTCTTCCTCCTCTCCTCTCCATTGGACTAACATTTAATGTTGATTCACTCGCAGTACTTTTGTGTGGCTCCCCTGTTGGAGTCCTCACTGCAGTTCCTTTGATATGGCAGCACCTTTTTCTGAAGGCTGCTGGCCCTCTCTCAATATCTGGTTTCTCCTGGCACTCTAGCAGACACTCTCTCGGGAAGAATCCCCTTAAAAAGGATCCGAAGCTGGTTCAAGAGCTCATGAGTTGGGTTGGGTTTAAGCCAGGATAGTGTTCCCACTTTCCTGGGGTGTTTTCCAGGGATCAACAAACCTTCTGGGGCCCAATATGAGACCTAAACAATGGAGAAGCAATACTGAGGGTGATAACCAGGCAGATGGGTTTAAGAGCATCCTCAAGGAGTCCCTTGATCTCCAATGTGGTTCAGTGAAAGGAGGCAAGAATTCCCAAGCCCTCCAAGGGGGCCAGGTATGAGAGCAAAGCACCCTAGATAAGACCCGGTGGTTGAGAATGCAAAGTAGATCTACCTGACAATGAGAGGCCATGGCAGGACTCTGGACATTAGTAGCATAGTAGCATGCAGAAAGCAAAGGCTGTCTTGTCCTGGGCCTATTTGCCTTCAGAGCCATTCCACACTCTTCCCCTATTGTGTTCTGCATCAGAAGGGGGCTGACTCCAGTGGATTGCGTTTCCCAGCCTCTCATGACATCTGGCTTCCTGCTTGCTCACCTAATAGAAGTCACCAGCAAGGGATCAAAGGATGGAAGGAAGAGCGAGCCTGCTTCTACTGGCAGGGGAGACTCAAGGAATTTCAGACTGATTGAAATCCACCTAGATTCCCCCATTCTAATTCTCAAGGTCCCATGTTCTTAGTTTATGCCATAACTTTCTCATAAGAGACATGATTTGTTTATAAATTCATTTTACCTTATGATATAGGTTCTCACAATATCCAGCACTGCAACTGGATTTTAGCTATTTATGTTCAGCAGCTCCAAGAGAAAAGAGACTGTTTAAGACACAGAGGCTCCAACTGTGGTTTGAGACAAGAATTTAAAATTCAGAGTTGGTGATTTAAAAAATTTTTTAAAGCTCTCTTATGTTTAAAGCCATGAGAACTAGCCAGCCAGTCTACCTTACACCCTTTCTGTTCTTTCCTCGTTCCCATCACGATGGACTATCACTGTGCATATGGAGCATGAGTATTCAGAGGGAACGTGAAGATGTTCCAAGGGGCGCCAGTGGTTTGAGAGATTGCTTTGCGGGTCCTCTATTTTCATATGCACGCTTTGCTAAAATTGACCTGCCTGACAAGGGTGTGCCTTAGAACATCACACCACTCAGCTCTTTCACGTTTGTGTTCCCTCCTCACCTTTAAGGGGACCTTAAATCCTGAATCTTTCTAAGATGATTGTCCCAGGGGATAAAAAACTCAAGGTAACCATAAAAAGCTCAAGGTTCAACATACTGATGTCACTAAAATCTAAATCTTGCTTTCATCATGGCACTGGGGAAGGGCCTCGTATTTCTCCCTCTTTTATTCATATTTCTGAAAAGGATGAAACATGGTGCTCAAAACTTGGAATTTTGGCTTCTATTGGGATGTTCTGAATTCAGATATATTGTGGTGTAAATGATGACCATTGTACTTAATGACCTCACTTCTTCTACGTCTATCATCAAAGATCATTATCAGTCCTGATGAAAAGTCCCATGACTATTGCTATCATAAACTTCTAAAAATATATACCTTCCCCTTAACAAGGCAAATACATTAGCATTTCTTAATATCTCTTTTGCCTCCTTCTTCATAAGCATGCTGTCTTTGTTTGCAATTTTTGACGTTAGTTATTTTGAATAAACATTCTCTTCTTCAGTCTTAGCCTTTTTCATTTCAAAAGCAATAAATTTATCAAAATATTTGATCACTGACATCTCATATCTCTTGAAGGTTCTCCTGGATTTGTTTCTCTTGCTTGAACACTTCCGTTAAAGGTGTTTTCACTGTGGAATTTTGTGTGCACCTGAGAACATTATTCTTATTCTTTCTCAATGAAATGAAAATTTGGCTGTATATAAAACTTCAGAGTTCTTTTCCTTCAGTATTTAAAGAAAGAAAGAAATATGATTATAAGGAAAGCTATATGATCATCTAAAAAGGTAGGGGGAAAGGGGCATTTAACAAAACTCAATACTAGTTCATGATAAAAACTTTCTGCAAACTAGGAATAGAAGGGTCATCTCTCAAGCTGATAAAGGATACCTACTAAAAACCCACAGGTGATGTTCTTGGAGTGGAAGACCGAATACTTTTCCCAAACATCAGGAACAAAGCAAGGATGATGTCCACCTTCAACACCTATTTACCATTGTTTCAGAACTTTAAGCCACTGCAGAAAAAGATGCAAAAGGCACACATATTGGAAAGGAAAAAGTAAAACAGTCTTTATTCACAGTCTTTATTCATACACATAGAAAATTCTAAAGAAACTACAAAAAACCTACTAGAACTGTAAAGTAAATTTAGCAAGGCCACAGGCTACAGGTCAATATACAATAATCAATAGTATTTCTATATATTAACAATGAACACATGAAAATGAGATTTTTAAAATATTACACTAGCAGTTCAAAACATAAAATACTTAGAGATAAGTCTAATTATTTTAAGCATGCTTTTTTCATAATCTGGTAATTCTATTATCTCTATTATTGTGGTCTAGTCCTGCCATTGTTTCTATTCTTCTGACTAAGCATAACTCAGAGACATTTAGTTATCTGCATGCAAATGATATATACTCACTTATTTTATAGAGAATAGTCATTAGGCTATTGTCACCAAAAAGGGACTTATAAGTCAGAAGAAAAAAACTAAAAATACTCTGAGAACAGTAAGTTTTTGGATTTTTTTGGTTTGCTGTTGGGGTGAGGGGCAGCTAATTGATCAGCTGGTGTCCAGCAAAGAGTCTAGTCTGTGTGGTGTGCTCTCTAACAGGCTGGCTAGGGTAAGCGAAGGAAGCAATTTCAGTTACTGACACATTCTTCTGACGACCTGGAGATTTTAACTGGGGAATATTCATGATGGGCTGACAGCCCTTTGAGAGTTCTAACTTTATGCGAAAGTCTACTTGTGTCCATTTAAACTCAAAGTCCTTGGTTCTTAAAACCAGTAACCCCCTAGGGAAGCCTCTATATCAACACATTTAACACTCCCTCTCCTATCCACCCCCCAATTTTTTGACTGCTGAGAATTTTTCCTTTCTTATGAGCTTAGCTTTCCAAATTAACAAAAGAAGCAGGAGTAAATACATTTATGAAACATTCATATTCGTGAATAAAAACATTCTAGAATATAGTGAATATATTTTGATTTAGCATATAAGAGAATAATATCTGAAAGATTACTTTAAATAGAAATATTCCATGTAGTATTCATAAAAATACCTTCATAGTCATTGTGTATTTTCAAAAGTACTCCAAGCTTTGAGTAAATTTCACATTTGGCAGACTGGAGAGAGCTTGGATATTGAAATAATTGATCCTTTCATGAATTGGCCCTTAGGGATCTGGGCTGCTTCTATTCAGCTTTCATTATTTTTTTAAAGTACAGGTCAGTTCAGTATATTATACTTGTTTTTGTTTTGTATAAAATGCCTGCTCAGAACAAATTAACTTGATTATATCACCTATATAAGGTGACTTTTCTCCTGCCTTCTCAAAAACTTCCCACAATTATGGTTTATTCTTCTCTAAACAACATTAATAATTGTTTTCTACCCAACATCTAACACAGTTTAATAACAATAAATGAAAGGATAGATAAGTGAATGAATCAGTTAACCAGTTTTAAAAGAATGGTAAAATTTTTAAATTTTATTTTTATGTGACACCTGTTGGCCTATATCTGAAATTCTGACTATTATAAATATACTAAAGATTGCAATGACAGAAATATAAAAGAGAAGTGGCAAGAGAAGCATTTTAAAATGTATTAGGTATTGCACCTCTTTCAAAAAAAGCATTGCAGGAATTGAATATTGAAAAGAGCTGAACTTTGGACACAGACAATGTTAAAATTGAGTTCAGAGATGAAACAACATTAATTCTTAGACATGAGTGGCAGGGAAGGCTTCACTGAGTAGGTGAGAGTTGAGCTGGAGCACCTGGGTATTTAGTTGTGAAACTGGGATATTTGGAGGCCATTAGCTAAACAAACACAATAATCTATTCACATTATGAAAGTCTCTTCATATAGGAGGCATTTTCTATGATGATCGTTTCTGCCTTTCTAATAAGATTTAATTTACAAAACTTCAATTGACATGTCACCTTTCAGCACCATAGCCACTCCACGAACAGAGGTAGTTACTCGTTCTGGAGTTTTCCTGGCCACAATGCTTACTTCAAGAACTAGTTCAAACCTGCTGCTTAGTCATCAATTGGTTCATTATTCTTTGTAAGTGATTAAGATAAATTTTCTCAGGATCTATGGTATACTCAAGGAACACTCTTCACATGGAGAAAAGGAATATCTTAAAATTAAAAGGAACTTCTTTTCACAGAACATTCTTTTTCAGAAAAAAAGTAAAGGTTTGAATGATAAAAACTGATCTCTCTGAAAGAATATTATGTTTTCAGAGCTGCCTTATAGTCAAAGAACCATCCAGAATGTTTATATGAACTTCTCTATACTGATAGATGGCTCATCCTCTACAGTTTGGAGGTAGAGTAGAGGACGAGGAAGATATAGCAGATCAATTTTAGATGCCATCCTAGGAGTTTATTACCAGAATTACCAAGAGGATTTTAATAAACAACTTTCTCCCATCCAAGTTTAAGGACAGAATTAATTACAAAATGCTATTGTGTACTCTGTCTTATTTTTCTTGCAATGGCCATATAAACTTGCTCCTATCTGCTCAAATGTTTTAAGAAAAGCTCAAATACCCTTTACCCTTCATAATCAAAACCTTTCCTCTGACCTTCTTAGAGGTTTGGAAAGCCCAATTGAGAGAGTGTATTCAGAAGCATCTATGATTGACACTTGCTCACTGTGATGGATGCAAACAACATCTGCATAACAGCAGGTACCACAAACAGGATAAGTGTGGGGCTGAGGCAGAGCAGAAGGCTCTGCAGCCCTCCAGTGGACTGGGCAGCAAGGGCTGGGCAGCCTTGGGCTTTCAGAGTCAGGTAGGGTGGCTGCAGCTCCACGATTGCAGCCCCAGTTCAGGAGGCAGCCAGCAGCACCTCCCTGGGAGAGGTCCCTGTGGCAAGAGAACGGGCTCTTCTGTTCTATTTTCCTCTCTCTGTTTTATGATAATATTTTATGTACTTTCCTTTAATTATGTTATTTTTCAAAACAAAAAATGTTTTTTACAAATATAGAAAAGAAACAAAGATGCGGAAAGTGGATAGAGCAAGGCTATGGTTTAAGGCTCAAAATTGCTATAATCACTGAGGGGCAGACACTCAGGTAGCCTTAGGAGTGGGGGTGCTTAAAGTCAGACCAGCTAAGGTGAGCTGAAAAGGCTCCAAGTGCTGGTGGGTTGGGCTGATTTCTCTCCCCCGGGATGGTAGTATCTGAGCAGAGAAACAGAACTGGCCAAAGCTGAGAAAAAGTGTGGGCCCCCACTCTTGGGAGAAGACCGTTGTAGTAGTCCTACAAGATGACATAGATGCCACCAAAGAGAAGCAGGAGTCACCTGAAACCCCAGGAAACAGAAGGAAGTGGAATGATGGGAGGGAGGTCAGTGCATGGAGGGAGGTGCTGGTATTTTAACCATGAAGTGGGAAGGTAGAGATAGGAGGCATCCCAGAGCTCTCATCTCCCAGGCTTGGGATAACCTTTAACATTTTAGGAGTCTAAAATTAATGTAATAAATAATTACTAAGTACCTACTATGCATAAGGACAAAGAATTCATGGCTTTGAACACAGCCTTTGTAGGGCCTTATCCCTTGCCTAATTATTACCCCCAGTTTTTTCCTGGCAGCTGTCAAAGGGAAAGACTGACCACATAGCCAGACCCTGGCAGCATTTTCATGTCAACATTCCAGGAGGGCTGGCTCAGCTGTATGGTCCACAGTACTGACAATTCAGTAAGACATGAGACCCCACGGTCCAGAAATTCTATGAGCCAATGATCGTAGTAATAAGTAAAAGCTGATTTCTTACCGTGGGTAACATGATTACAGAAGTTTAGGAAGACAGTTTGTTATTCTGCTCTACATCACATACGCTAGTGATCTAAGTAGATGAAAGGGCTGTTGACCATGAAAAAAAGATTTTTTCCTCATTAGGCCATCTCTACCTCTGGATGACCGCACTACTCACGGCCATTTATACTGTGGCAACCAGTATAAATAAAAGTGATTTGACAGGAGCAAGAGGATGTTGTAATAATCGCACATAATACATCTTTGAGTCACTACACAGGAACAACCAAAGCTATCTACACCCAAACAGCTTACTGTTGACACTGACATGACTTCACTATTTCAGGCAACTCTTGCTCAGGATGATAAAAATTGTAACTGACTTTTATTTTTTGCAAAAATTTCTAGAAGAAACCATTTAAATGAACTTTTCAACTTTTTAAGAGATCACATCAAACCACTTTTATTCTCCAAGACTCTTTGAAACCCTTGCCTCAAAACCCTCATCTTGCCCTGCCCAACAATTCTCAGCTATTGTTCATGAGTCTTTCCAGTCCTAATTAAGCCCCCTCATAGGAAGAGCTGCCTTACAATACACCCTAACACTTCATAAATTTCCCAACTTTGCCTCCCCATTCCAGATGCTACTTATGGTTCAGCAAAGTAGCGTTCTCCCTTCCTATGATGAGAACAAACTCAGCTTTGCATTATCACAAAGTTGTTTTGAAGATATTTTGGGGGAGTCAGCATTCAATTATTGAGGCCCACTGAGATCCAACTGAGACCTCCCACCCCCGTGGCCCTATGACCCCTGACTCCTCTGAGGTCTTCAAGTCCCTCAGGGTCTTTTAGACCACACTAAGCTTGCACTGGGAGCAAGTTCCAATTTCTTTTTTTAATTGTTCTTTTTATTGAGCTCCCCAAATACTGAGTCTATTTTGTCTCCTAGAAATAAGGAACCCTTTTTAGGAATCCTTTGATTTTCTGACCATATTTGAAAGTCTTTTCCCCTCAGTGGGTATCTGCCTTATTAGTAACAAGGCTGCTACTCATCTTTGTCTAGCCTGGTCACTTACTGTTGTGCATCTACAGGAGGAAAGTTTATGATGAAGAGGACAGGTGGGTCCTAATAAGTCTGTTTCTAAGCTGACCCAGGGACAAAGTTTGTATTTGGCCACTATCAACATCTTATGAGAACCTTCCTCATAGACTCAATTCATGTCTTCCTGCGGCCCAACTTCTGCTTCTTATGTGTATTTATGCTGTAGCCCAAATTTGCGCACTTATCTTTCTAAATGGCATCATTTTGTCAAGGATAATTTAGAATTTACAGTGGCCACTACAAGAAGTGTTTAATATGAACAAAGCTATTCACCTGAGAAGTGCCTTAGAATGAAAAGAAAACACAATCCCAAACAACTAACGGTCTTCATTTTTTATTAGCACAAGGAAGCATCTAAAAGAAACTGGATTCCGAAATTACTTCCTTAACAGATTCTTTGGCCAAAGAAAAACAAAAATGTGAACAACTAAAATTACCTGTCTTGTAGATCCCCCTGAATCACAACTAAAACCTATTATTCCTCTTCCTCCATCCTGTGTTCCTCCATCTCCTGCTGCCCCATCTCTCCATCTGACCTCCCCTTCCCTCCTGGCCAGCCAGATACACCAAACTTCACTTACCTCTTTAAGGTAGACCTCCTTCTGCACAGAGAAATCCTCTTATGGTGAATTTTAAGCTCTGGTTTCGTTGTCAGCTGAAAGCCATTGTCAAAGACTTTCCAAGGCCTAGACAGGACAAAGAACATTGCAGAGGAATTTAGGAATAGTTTGAGGGGCATATAGTCCAGAGCAGCCAGATATGTACCAATTAGTTCATATGTTAGTAGGAACCTCAAATGCGAAAAGTGCAATGAAAAAGTCAGAATAGTTAGACCCCTACTGGTGACTTAATAGACTTTGAATTGCATAGGAAACCAGAGGGGTTTAGAAAAGCTGTAGCTGTTGGTCAAAGTCTTTGGGAGGCTTCTATCTTTCCTATGAAAATATATTGTGCTCTGATTCAGTTCTTCCAGCCCAAAAAGGAGAAGTCTGATGGAGACTTCGAGAATAGGTTCTTTAATACCGAGGGACAGGATTAGAGAGTAAATCCTTTAGCCGACTTGACCGTGGCTCTCCCTCTTATCTTTTTGTGAATGGCCTTAAAACAGAAATAAGGGATGTAATATGCAAGGAAAAAATAGAATGGAATAGCCCCATGCCCAAACCTCCAAAAGCTTGAAAGCTGTATTTTGAAAGAGCTCTGGAGCTAATAAACTCAAGGATAAAGAACAAAAAAAGTTATTAATGAAGATGTTCAATTTCTCATTCTACTCTTAAACACTTCTCTAAAAATTAAAGGACAACCTTACAACTTTTTGATTGCAATGGGCACAATATCAACCTTAAACCCGAGCACTATTACACCACCTTTTCTTTGGAGTCAACAAACTGCTCCAGTCATGCATCTATGGAATAATCCTCACCACACCTTCTCCAGGCCCCAAAGCTCAACTGTCAGCCTTGAATCTTAACCAAGGAATATCCTTTTCTCCTTTGTGACACTACACTCATTAACTTAATAGCAAGAGATTGACTGTGTGAATGCTCTCCCAATGGTCTCTTCCTTCCAGCCCTCAGATGACCTCTCTATTCGTAGTGAGGTCCTGGTTAATTTGGATACTGACTTACCAGTACTTTTGTGTAGATCAAGCACAGATAGAGGCTCTCTTGTGGGCAAACAGTTCTAGTGATATTCTACAGGAGCTAAACCCATCAAAATTCAGACAGACTCGTCTAAACCTCTACGCAAACTTGTACAATAGCTTCTAAAACAAAGGACAAAGAACTAAAACTAATAATCAAAAGCCTTAAAGAGAAAGTAGTAGTCTTCATATCTCGACAAAGTCCTTGTAACACTCATTGTCTCACTGAGAAACCCACTTGGCAGAATATAGATGTAATTAGGTCCTCAGGGCCATAAATAAATTATTCACTCTCTGCTTCTTTAGAATCAAACTCAAACACTATTTTATCTTCAAGGCTTAAAGAGACTGTTTTACATCTGTAGAACTATGTTGTACTTTCTTTGGTGTCTCTTTAAATCTAAAGTTAATAATTGTTTGTCCTCTCCAGGGAGAATTGACAACATGCCTGGACCACTAATGCCTTTACTGAGGTGCCTTCTACTTTTCACAAGACCTCCACCAGAGCCTCAAGAGCTTTAAATCGCCCTGTGATTCTATTCCTATCCAACATGTGGACGATCTTTTATATTCCAAAAATGAGGTGATTCATCTAAGAGCGATTCATCTATCTACTTACTCTTTTAGCTCAGAAAAAAAAAAAGGCATATGGATTCCATAGTTAACGATTTGTCAAAGGAAAGTGGACGACCTGACAAGATTTATCCCATGGAGGTAATTTTCTTACTCCCAACAACCGGTGGTACAAAAGTTTCCCCACCAAGAATGAGGATTCCTAGGTCTCTTTGGCCACTGCAGGCAGTGCGTTCCCCACTCCTCTGCAATTCCCATGCCTTTGACTAATCCAAGTCCTTGGTAACCAAACCTTTTCTCTGGGAACCCAAACCTGAACAGGTTTTTTTGTGAGTCCAAATGAGCTCTTCCATACCCTCCCATTCCAGGCCTAACTAGATATCATAAACCTGTCAACCTATAATTATACGAGAGATTTCAGCAAGCCCTTTAACTTCATGAAAATCAAGACCAATAGATTACTTCAACAAGGCCTAGAAATTAGAAGCAAAAAAAAAAAAATCCCTTTTATTTAGTAAAGGACCGTTAATTAAAGTTTTAAAAAAAGTTACATGCACTTTAATTCAGCGGTCCCCAACCTTTTTGGCACCAGGGACTGGTGCTCCTATGAGAATCTAATGCCTGACTATCTGAGGTGGAGCTGAGGTGGTGATCTAGCGCTGGGGAGCAGCTGCAAATACAGATGAAGCTTCACTTGCTCACTGTCACTCACCTGCTGTGCAGCCCCGTTCCTAACAGGCCACAGACCTGTACCAGTCCGCGGCCCAGGGTTTGGGGATCCCTGCTTTAATTGTTCTTAAACTTTTTTTGTAAAATGTTTCACACATTGCCAGCATTTTTATGGAAGCTTGAGGGGAAAAAAATTGCTCTGTGAACTTTTGTGTTACTAAAGCAAATAAAGATTTTTTTAAAAAAGACCAATAGCTTAGCTTACCACAGCCTCTCTCCTGATCCAGTGGCAAGAGCCTCCCAGCTGGGGCAGTGCTAAACTAGTAGAATCTTCTGGCGGCTTGGTTTTAGGGTCCCCTTTAAACCAGATGATGGTTCCTCATGCTATACCATCTTTGTTACCCTGTGAATTTCTCGGCAAGTTGATTTACCTCCTCTGAACTTCATTACTTCCCTCTGATATGCTACTAAAGTCATCAAGGCAATGCTCCCCGTCTCTCCAGTGAGCAATGAACTCAGCTTCGCCTGATCAGCAAGTTCTTGGGTAGTATTTTCGAGCTATTAAATGACAACAGTCTTTATCAAAATTTGTTCTAAACTCTCATCTGAGAGATTTCAGATTATTAAAAAATAAAAACAACCACCACACTTTATTTATGCCAAATATTTATTGGCAAATATTACTGATACAATCATGGTGTTTTTTTGTTCTTGTTCCTACAGTCTCTTAGTCCCCTAAAAAATGCTGGTCGCTAGTGGACTGGGCTCTTGTCCGCTGGAAAAGAGCAGCGAAGGGGCATGTGTTCCGCAGTGTTGAGGAGCAGGAGCTCCTCATAAGTTATAACAATCATACTAGGCAGGGTTTTCACTGGCAAGGGGTGTTCCTCCCCACCACCACCCATGCACACAAAAATACTGGAGCACTCATCAAAGAACAAGCAGCCATTCCCCTTCAGTTAGTTCCCTGGAGTCCTGAGTAACCTGGGGGCAGGGCTGGCAAAAGATGGAAAAGGGAGGGAGGAGGGGAGGTTTGCTTATTTCCATAAGGATTGCCTCCCTCTTATCAACTCTGCTTTTCTTTCCCTGCTCCTGGGCTGACTCTGGGGAATGCCAGACCTGGGGCAAACCACAGGGTGTTCTCAGGCCACCCTCACCCAAAGGACATGCACAAGTCACTCTCCTAGTGAAATCCAGTTGTGGTGACCAGCAAGGACAACCAAAGGGTAACTAACTAAAAGCCAGCTACAAGAGTTGAGAAGGAGTGTGTGTAAATTAAATAAACTGTCTCTAAATTCTAACTGCCAGAGCTGTCCCAATTTTCCTTCTTCTATCTCCTGGCCTCTGGTAGTTCAGTACAGACCCCAGGTGCTCAGAGCAGCACCAAAGGTCAGGAAATCCTGCCCTCCAAGCAAAGAGTGGAGCTGCATTTGGAACCTGTGAAGGAGGGTATTTGCGGAGGAGTTGGGGTGGAGTGGGGGGCAGGAAGACTGCCTTCAACAGATAAAGCGCTGAGGCTGCAGAGCGAAGGGCCCAGTGGAACTAAGCACCAGGAACCTGGGCTCTGCCTGACAAAAACTTTCCGTCACAGTTATCCAGAAGCAGAAGCAACAAGTCTCCTAACACTGAAAGTGATCAAGCTCTCTACCGTGTTCAAGCTCTCTACCGAAATCAAGGGTCAGATAGTGATGAAAACCTCCATGTGGGGAAGGCAGACACCTAACTCTTAAGAGTCTGTACTTAAAAGCTTGCACTGACTGTTTTCTGGAGTCTTCAGTCTGTGCCATGCAATATGTCACTTAAATACGGGGTTTTTTGTTTTGTTTTGGTCTTGCTGTGATTTCTTGTGTAATGCCTCTATCCTTACTTTAAACCGAGGTCGCCCTGGAGGTGGGGCCACCATAACCAGTCTCTGCTCCCTTCCTCCAGCGCACCATGTAATCTTTTGAACTTCTCAGTACCCGACTGTGCCCTGCCAAAGGCCTTGCACATCTTTGATCACTCTTTAGACACCAGAATTAAGAAATAAGTAAATACCAAGTTGGAAAAAGAGCTTAAAACCTTTAAGAAATCCAGGACAACAGGATTCCGCAGAGGACAGGCCAGCTGGTTAGTGCAGGGGAATCAAGTCGGAAAGAGGAACTCCGCGGTTTAAAAAAAAAGAAAAGAAAAGAAAAAATCTGTCAGAGCAGAGGCGTCCAGAGCCGAGAGGCTCCGAACCTGCCTGTGTTCTCTCGCTTACCCCGGGGTTGGCGCGCAAGGCCCGCACGTCCCAGCAGGGCTGGCCCCGGGCGGCGACCGGCCGCCGGGCAGGGTCGCTCTCGGAGTTGGGGGCGCTGAGCCCGCCAGCCTCTCTCCGGATTTGTGACGTGCCGGGGGCAGCAGTAATGACGGGGCCACCACATAAAGCTAGGACGTCGGGGCTGGGGTCTCCCAGGCCAAGAGCCCCGATGGGACGGGGAGGGGGTGGGGAGCAAGGCGCCCCCCCGGCGCTGGGGCTCCGTGCAACATTAAAGTGAGCGCCGAGTCCGCCGCGGCGGCGGCGGCGGGG
>NW_011888847.1:2126416-2149660 GCF_000151845.1 Pteropus vampyrus | reverse complement strand
TCTGCCCCAAGAGAAAGATCTTGCAGGTTGGGTGCTTTGGGGGAGAGAGATAAACGGCTTTTGCTTTCTGCCCTTTAGGATCATGTGGGCAACTCCGTCTACCGTGAAATGGTGGTATCCGCACGTGTCAGATCAGGGCTTGGGCTGGACTCTTGCACCGTCCCTTCACCCCCTCACCTCACACCCAGGTTTTTAAACTACATGGGGTAAAGGCTGTCTGGCTCTGTTTGCCCTCCCCCTCTCTCCCTCAAGTGAAGTTGACAGCGGAGCTCTGTCCACAAAAGACGTGGTCAATGAGCACCAAGTTAGGGCGGTGAAGTGTGAGAGGCGTGATAGCCTTCAGTTTCCTCATTTGTGGCGAGACGGAGGACCCATCTAGCCCTGGTAGTTGGTGTCTTTAGCTTTAGGGCTGGTTTGGCTGGGCTGGGCTCTTGTGCTGGAGCAGGAAAGCACCCTGATGTGGCATTGGGGGAACACCCCTCTTGGGTCTTCAACCTCAAATCCTGTTCCTGGTGCCTTCAGCTCAGCCTAGAATGCCATCCCTGAGCCCTCTGTTTCTGCACAGCCACTTCAGAGCCCTATGGAAGGAGGTGGGGAGTAAATAAATACAGATATAAAGTTTTAAAGACTGCCTGTGAAAGGCCTGTAGGGGAGAAGGAATGATAATAGTAATAGGAATAGTTAACCCTTATCTAGCACTCACCGTGTGCCATTGTCCTAAGCTCTTTAATCAACTCCTTAATTCTCCCCCAACAATCCAATAAAGCAAGTACTCTCGCGTGCCCCACTTACAGATAAAGACACTGAGGCAAGGAGAAGTTAAGTAACTTGATCATCCAGCCAATAAGTGGTGGAATTAGGATTTGAATGCAGGTTTCTGAATATATCCTTTTAACCACTTTCTCTTCTCAAAGGTATACAGCATAAAATCCTAGCTTGAAAAGTTGTCAAAATGGATGAGGAGGCAAGGAGGTATCAGAGGGCAATTGTGTGTTAGATTGTGGAACTCAGAGAAAGAGGAGAGTATTTCAGGAAGTATGTGTACTGATCTCAGGCTGGTGCTGGGAAGGGCAGAGTGTATCTGCCCAATGAGGAGGAAAAACAGAAGGACACTGAAGGGGCCTAGGTAGCGGGGACGGACAGTCAGGTTGAGCCTTTGAGGTAGATCTGAGCGTGGCAGTTAGGGGCAGTGGCCAGAGCTGGTGTATATATGGGAGAAGCTGATGATCTTCAGGGCAGGATAGATAAATTGCAGGTTCCCCTCTGTCCCTTATGTGGGTTGATGTGGTGGGTTGGGACTGGTGAGGGTGGGAGTGGAAACAGACCCACACAGAGAGTACTGGGGCCTGCTGAGGTGTAGGATTATGAATCAGGTTGGTACCACACTAGCACCAAGCCAGGAACCAGGCCTCCTCCAGTCCGTACAGGGCTATATTTCCCTAAGCTGTTCTTTGGAGGTCTCAAGGATGTCGAGTAGTTAATTAATTGGTATCCCAGGAATAAAGGGTTTAGAGAGGCAAAAAAAAAGTTAAGAAATTGGACCTAATCGATTAAATGTCATTAAACAGACTGTTTTAAACTGCAGGACTTCTCAGAGCCTTTAATATGCTCACCTGCATGTGATGTACATGCCAAGGTTAGAATATAAATACCACATTTCTCAAACTTACCTTACCATATTCTCTGAAGCATTATTGGGAAACATTGGTTATGGCATAGTTTATAAATGGTATGATATAAAGCACTTTCTCTCTATATATTTTTAAATTTTGTTAAACAACTTTGTATGGAGGGCAAATTATTGTCCCTGTTTTAAACACAGGGACACCAAAGCTCAGAGACATCATATAATGTGTATGTGACAGAGCCTGTACCCAAACCTGAGCTCCTGCCACCAAGTTTACTAGTGGCAGAGTGGAGGACATGGAGCCTGACCTGGCTTCAATGTGAGAATTGACCAGCACAAGGGGATTTGAGGGGTGGTGGGTTTGGTTCTGAGCGTGATTTTCTCTCTCACTGTTAAATCCAGTTGCCCTCTCCCTAAATGCACACATGCACATGAGCAAGGAAAATGAATGACTCCAAAGCCCATGTGTGGAGCATTTTTTTGGATTGCCTGCTATTTTGGTTCTCTCTCCCTGGGGTTCTTGGTCACTGGAGTGATTGAGTGCCTGTATTTTGGGGGGTGTTGGCGTAGACCTCCCTACAGCCCAGGAGGGAGATTCTTAGAGTCCCACCTGGACTGCTAGACTCTTAGTGATAGGAAGCTTCAACAGTTACATAATTTAGGAGAAGGGAAGAGGGTACTGAGGGGGGAGCTGAACCCAAGTTGAATCCCATTTCACAGATTGATATCCTGAGGCCCTGCTGTATCTGAGGGGTTTTCTACAGAAACTAATAATGCCAGAGCATGTATTTTACTGCAGGGAACAGGAGGGGAGAACCCAGCTGGGTGGCCTCTTGCTGGTCTGATGTAAGTGAAGGATCAGGAGGGGCCCCTAACCCCCTTTTTCTGTCTGAGGAGGCTGCTCCCCACCATCTGCCCAGGAGGAAGGTGGTTACTGCTGTTTGTACTTTTTCTTTCAAACTCACATCCGGTTTAGATTTGGTCAGGATGGAGCAGGGGAACCCCAGAGTGTGGCTGGCTGTGATGGGGTTTGTTCATGTAAAAACAAAGAGCTCATCCAAGTCGTTAAAGAAAAAGAAAACTTTATTATGAAAAAATTCCAAAACATCAAAAAAAGTAGAATGAAGCTCATGTATCCATCAGCAGCAGCAGTGATTGTAAACTCATGAACAATGAATCTTGTTTGAGATATTTCTCCCCCATTTCTCCCTCACACTGTAATATTTCAGTATATATTTACTAAATAAGAACTTATTTGAAAAATATCACTACCATACCATTATCACACACTCCAAAGACCTACTGACTACATTTTACAGTTCATTTGTTCAAATCAGGATCCAAATAAGACCACGCATCGCATTTGGTTAATAGTTTGGGTCTCTCTTCCCCCCCCCCAACTTTTACTGTGAAAATTTCAAACAGGGCAAAGTTGAAAGAATTTTGCAGTGAACACCTGTATACTCGCCTCCCAGACTGATATTCTTTTACTGTACTTACTGTGTCACATGTCTGCGCCTCGCTCCATCCATCTTGAGTCTCCTAATCTGTATCCACCCCCATCTATTTTTTTTAAACTGGAGGCTGTTCTGAATGTTTCTTCAGTTGAAGTTTGAAGTTAGAGTGTTTGAGGCAGGTGGCCTCTCACTAGTTTCGGTCACTTCCTCTTCTCTCTATGATTGGAAGGTCCCAACCCTCTGCAACCCTATGAAGTGAGCAGCTGCAGAGACTACTGTGTCCCCATTTGACTTAGTGAGGAAGGGCTTGCTGGCTGGACCCAGGTTTCCAGACAGCAAATTGGCAGGTTATGGAGAGGGGAGAACCATCTTGTAAATGTGGGTTCCGGAGAAGAGGCAGGTGTCCTTGCAATGGGTCTCTGACCTAGCACCCTGAGAGAGGCCTGAAGAGGATGGGAACAGAGAGGAAACTAGCTGCTAGAGGACTTCAAAACAAGGGGGGTGGTGAGACCCGGCGGCCACTAAGTGGTGGCATCATTTGGGTCTCTGTCAAAGGCAGGGGGCTGGGCTAGGCTGCCAGAGCAAGTACCCAGGCTCCCAGAGTCTGTCTTAACTTTGTCAGGAAGGACTTCCTAATGCCTGCGGGAGGGGAGAAGTTGGAATGCTTTACCCAAACTGGGTAGGTGAAAGGTTTTAAACAAGATGATAAAAAGCAATTTGTTTTACTTTTAGAAAAGGACAAGAAAGCCTCTATCCACCTGAATTCTTATTTAACAACTGAAAATTTAGAACTTTTAATTTCACAATAGCCTTCAGTTTCATAGACTGGCCAGTTGAGAATAGTGGGATGGAAAGAAAAGGGGAGAAGAAGAGAAAGAATGGCACAGGGAGAAGAATTGGGCATGGAAGAAAAGAAAGTAAATTCCCATTACCTGCTGAGCGTCTACCAAACAAAACACAGAGAAACTGAGTAGGGGGCGAAGAGGAGGGCAGAAAGACTCTGGAGGAGGACCTGAGGTGTTAGCTTACAAAATAGTCTGAAACTCATGGGTGTATGACAGTGAGAACAAGTCTTATCCCTGCTCTTGGAATTACTGTCAGCTTTTAACCTACTGTTCACAGCTCTTAGATTGTTCCTTATTTCTTAAAGTACCAGAGCTCTGCTCTGCATGGGATGCAAGGGAAACGGACTTTTCTTTGCTTGTGTTATGCTATTGTTATGGGCTTTATTATCATCTATAAAATGGGAATAATATCTACCTTTAAGGGCTGTACTGATTCAATGATACTATATAATAAAGTACCTGGCACTCAATAGGGCCTCAACAAATACTAGCCCCCCTTTTTCTTTAAAAGGCACTCTTGTGGTTTAGAATAGTGCCTCTCAAATGATCTGTGGTGAAGGATCAGTTTTACATTTTGAAATTCCCAGTCCGTTGCACTGTGATACTTTCATAAGACATACAAACTACTACTCCCGAAGAATTTATTTGCGTCAACAGATTCGAAATCATTCTATCACATAATCATCAAACTTTCTGAATGTGTACTCTAAATTTCTGGACTTAACCTCCCAAGACTAGGTTTCAAATACAGACGTGCCCCAGTCCACTAACCACACTTTGAGCAGCAAGTATTCAGAGGACACTCCCATTATTTTTGAGGAGCTGTACACGCCCTGGGGACTATTTCAAGATTGAAGATGGCCTGGAAGGAAGCTGGTTTCTCCTGGCATGAAGGGAACAGAGCCAATGAGCCGTGGGGAGCTCTGGGCTGGGCAGTTGGATGGCAAAAGCAGAGCCTGGTGGCAGGATGGCTCTGAGGCTCTGAGGCTGTGAACAGGGTGGGGAGCAGTGCTGAGTGCTGGGCAGAGGAGGGTGGGACCAGCCTGGGAGGCGGAGCCTGGGGAGGGGCGGTCCCCCGGAAGGAGCCGGTTTCTAAAACCTCCTGTAAAACCTGGTAAACCTCACCTCTGGTTTTACAGAGGTAAAGTAGGTGAAGGGGGAGAGCAACTTGCCCAGAGTCCCACCGCTCAGAACTGCTGCTCAGATATCCACTGCTAAGCCTACCCCTCCTGCTGGCTGAGCTTTGGAAATGAAGAAGAGTGCCTTTCATACTGGGGTTGAATTAAACTTTTATTTTTGACTAGGTAATATATTCACATAGGTCAACCTTCCAAGGTACACAAAACTAAAGAGTGAAAAGCCTCCCTCTTTCTCTGCCTCCTTTCCGTGTACACCAGCAAGGTTATCAGATATTTGTGTATCCTTTCACATATTTTTATGCATAAGCACAGTGGCCCATTACATCCACTATGTGCTCTCTGCTTTCTTATCAATTTGTCTTGGAGTTCATTCTATAACAGCACATACAGAGCTTCCTTATTCTTTTTTTTCTGGCAGCATAGTGTCCCTTTTTATGGATGTACCATCCTTTAATCAACCTTCTGTCGATGGATATAAAGGTTGTCCCTAATTTTCTTCTGTTATAAATAACGCTGTAGGGATGACCTTATGTGTAGATCATTTTACACATGTACAAGGACATCTGTAGAAGTGGAATTACTGAGTCAGTGGGAATGTACAAAAATAACTTTGATATATGTTGCCAAATTGCCCCTTATAGAGGTATTACCAGCTTCTGAAACTCTACCGGTGTTGGATAATAGTTTGAACCAGGTACTTTTTTGGCCATTTCCTCCAAAAGATAATTTTAGAAATCATAAAGTAGGTAGCAAAGGATCCACCAACAGGCTACAGCATCCTCAGAGGGACAATCTCCTGTGACTGTCCCCTGGAATCTGGTCTTTTGGGATGCTCTCTGCATGGAATCCCCTTTATGGAGGGAGAGGCTTCAGAGACACACAATTTGGGACCAGTGGTTTTGAGTTGTGAGCAAACTGTGGTCATCCTGAAAGAGGTGTGATTGGCACTGCCAGATAGGTCTGAGAATGCCATCCTGGCAACAGAGAGAGCTTTGTGAAGAGACGGGACTAAGCACACATTCCTGAAGACATTTCAGATTGGCACATAATCTCCTGAGTCTTATGGCCTCCTCTTGGGGTAGTGAAGAGGATCTGATTCATTCTGCACCTCATTATTGGGTGCCTATGTTGAGTGGTGGGCCTGGTCCTCATCCTTGTTTCAGGGGAGGGGCAATGAGCCAGCCGCACTGAACACAGCCACCTGGGGCCATAGTGAAAGCACATTTGACCTTAAGCCCTACACACTGAACACCTGGCTCCCGCTCCTGCCTGGGTCCCCTTTGCTGTAGGTATATGTAGGAATATGGTGGTCACAAGACTGAAGTTTTCAGTGCGGTGGGGGAACCAGCAAATTAAACCAAGCAGTATAAATTCACTTGCCAGGTGGCAAAGATCTGCAGATAAGCTAACATATGTGAGCGAACTCCAGAAAGTGCCAGTACTAAACCTGTTCAGGGATTTGCCTTGCTACACAAGTAAATCTGCTTCCCACTGTAACTCTTCACTTTGGTTGCTAGGTTATTGCTGGTATGTTCACATATCTTCAAAGTAGAGAAAAACAATTATGGTTACATGGAAATAGGAACACTTGAAAATGCATTATTAAATCGCTTCATATTTTTCCTCTTCAATCATTTGGGGGGAATTGCTTCTTGGTTTAAGAATTTATTACCCACAACAGGACATGAGTGTGACTTTGTCCCTCGTTTAAAATTTTGAAAATCTGGAAATTTGTCCCAAGTCCTGGGAACTCTGCCTCCCCAGTCACTAAACGACAGGAAAATAAACCCAAACAAGTGATTTATGCTGGTACCGTGGTAGAATGCCTGTATTTTTTCTTTAAAGGCTGTTTAAGTTAATGGAAACAGCATCTTTATTGATTTTCTCTGGCCTGGGCCATTCACGTGTTGGAGCAGGGCTAGGTTGGGTGGGTACAGGGGCATGTGCCAGTGTCCATATCTGCCATGTTCAGGGGTCACTGTCCTGTTTTTCAGATGACTTTGGAAAATTGCTCCTGGCCGAAGCCCTCCTGGAGCAGTATTTAAAAGAAAACAACACCAAGATAAAAGACTCCATTCCTTTGCTGGAGAAGAATGAGCCAAAGATGAATGATGCCAGAAGCTATCTGAGTAGTATCCTTAACCATGGGAAGCTGTCCGTAAGTTGTCAGCCTTCAAGCCTGGGGCCCCATCTCCTCTCCTGCTTCCTCTCTGCTGTCAAGCCCTCCTTGGGCCATTTGGTCACCTGAGCAGCAAGTGTCTCTTAAGGGTTGGCCTTATGCTGCTCAGTACAGTAGTCACTAGTCAAATGTGCACTTGATATGTAGTGAGTCCAAATTGAGTGAGTCCAAATTACGCTTGTGCTCTAAGCGTAAAACATACACTAGATTACAAAGACAGTACAAAATGAAGAATGGAAACGATCATTAATTCTTTATGTTGATAACACGTTCCAATGATAATATTTTAGATAAATTTGGTTAAATAAAATGTTATTAAAATTAATTTTATCTATTTTTACCTTTTTAATGTGACTACAAAATTTAAATTACACATGTGACGTAAGTTGTATTTCTATTAGACATCACTTGGTTGACCTAGTATGTGCCTGGTCTTGCGAGCTCTCTGGGGTCTCAGGGAAATAAAACCTCAGTGAGCCCAAGATCTAGTTGGGAGCAGGCAAACATGCAGAGATAGCTAGTGACGGAAGAGCTCAATAACAAGACAAGCCAGGTTAAGTCCATGTGCATTTATTGAGCACCTACTGCATACAAGGCACTGAGGGGAGGTATAAAGGGAAGTATAGTCATAGCTTTCTCTGAACCTCAAAGTGTAGTCCACCCACCCATAGAATGGGCATCATCTGAGAGCTGGTTAGGAATACAAAATCTGAATTAGAAGCTGCACTTAACAAGCTCTCTGGGTGATTTATGTGCACATTAAAACTTGAGACTGTTCTAAATTACAGTGTATCCTGAGCAATAGTAGAGGCATTGGTATGTCATTAGAGACCCAAAGATGTAATTTTTCAAGAGATGTTCCACAGCGATATATATATTGATTGCAACCTACTATATGAAAGGCATTGTGTTACGGACTTTGAGGGCAATAAAGATGAGTCGGCCTGACCCCTGTCCTCTGAGAGGTTGCAGGTCTACTGGGAAGATAAGCCCTATTGACAAATTGCCCGATGTGGACTGTGACACATGCCATAGGCATAGTGTACATGCAGAGGCAAGTCTGAGGGGGACACTCCCTGGGGTGAGGCCGGAGTCTACTCAGGGAAATGGTAGTACTAGCACTGGACCCTTGGGGGAGGGCTGGACCTTGAAGCATGAGGGGTATGGACATTCAGAGACAGGACAGGGCATTCCCAGCTATGGAAGTAGTGTATAATCTAAGGGTTCCTCTTACAAGAATTTCATTAAAATATGTTAATTAGCAGGAGCAAAAGGAGTGGTGGGTAGTTAACATTATAAAAGTACATCGGGACTAGAGAATGAGGACTAGAACACCAGACCAGGAAGTGTCCAGCTTTGTCATAAGCCGTGTGGAGAGAGTGTACTGGAAGTTTAAGGTTACTGCCTCTAGACTCCTCGACAAGAATTCTTGTAGCTCTAGGAGATTTTGTATCAGATTAAAATAGCTGGTTGACCCTGAGCATGTCCCCTGACCTCTTGGGCCCTCCAGTTCTAAATCTGCCAATCAAAAGGGTTGGACTTGATTGATGGGTCCTTAGCTTTTCCAAGACCCCTTTTAACGTTTTTCTTTACAAGAGACTCCTGTAAATATTTAAACATTGTTTTTAAATAAAAATGACTCCAGCTTATTGTAAAAACTTCACTACATAAACAAGTAGTTCGAATAATAAATAGAAGTCCTTGTTTGCTACCTTTGCTACCCCATGCCCATTCCTATCCCCAGAGTTGAGCATTGGTCACCATTTGGTGTGTGTCCCACACTCCTTTCTATGTGGGTTAGGAAACACACATACATACATACAAAGCTTTCTTTTCTTATTAGAGTCATAGAACACATATTTGACAAGTTAGTTATTCTTTTGCACCAAGAAGTTTCCCTTGGAGCTTTCGCCATGACAATACCTTATTCTTTGTATTGGCTGAATAGTATCCACATGTGTTGTCGTGAAAACCATTTTGTCTACCACATCACATTTATTAAGTACTAATTTTACCATGCCTTATTCATCAAAGACATGTACAGGCACCAATAATATTGAGGAATTCCCCATTATCCAGGCCAAAACCAAAAAACCTGATGTTGAAGAGGCAAAATAAAATATTAAAAGTAGTGTAAGGGACTCTATCTTACTCCAAAGGCCAAGGTGTGGCTGGGGGTGGGGAGTGATCTTTCCTGGCAACAGATGAAATCTCAGGTAGAGTCAGTCCCAGGTATACTGAGTAGCTCTGATGGGATGAGGAGAGTGGAGAGGTGGAGCCTGAGGCACCTCCTCAGGGTAGTTTGAAATCTACTCTCAGTAATCTCTAAGATCCTGTCTAGCTCAGTTCTGTGAGGCTGGTGAAAACAAACTATTTGTCATAACTTGTTATCCACTGAGTGCCAGGCATTGCACCATCTCATAGGGGCCTCACAGTAACCCTCTCAATGACATTTCCTACTATTCACATTTTCCAGGTGAGGAAACTGAGACCCAGAAGAGGTTAATCACTTAGCCAAGGACCACAGTAGCAGGTGCAGGACTTGAACACAGTCCAAGTTCTCATGTTTTTTTCCACTTCTTGGTACTGTCTCCCTGAGTCCTGGAGTGGAGATAAAATAATGACAGAAGAACTCGGGTTAATGTTAGTGATGATGCTTTTATAGGTCCCTTTTTGCCTCTAAAGTATTTCGTCGTCTGTCTCTCCTCTTACCTAGGTATCCGCATGTGGTCATTCTTCCCTTTTTATTGACAGAGACAATGTGGCACAAAGACAAGGTGACCTGCCTGCTCCACACAGCAAAGGGATTATTCCCCAGACTGAGTGACTTCCTGTATAGCATCCTTCCACTGGGCCAGGGCTCCGTGGTTCCCTGACTATTGAATTGACAGGCCAAGAACTTTTCACATTCAAATGTGTGGGTCCCACAGAGTGTAGCCAACTTTTAATTCTGCCAAATATGGACATTAAAAAAAAGAAGAAAAAACGAAACATCAAAACTGTACCAACTTCTATTACTATCACTCCATGAAAGAAAATACATCTTAACACCAAAAAGCAAGACAGATATGCTTTCAAAACTAGGGGTAGCTTTTTTAATAGTATAAATGTAGCTTTATGAAACATTCACCACATTGTTCTTAATTTTTCCCTAGCTTAATGGAAGCTCTGTTGTAAACTGTCATTAGTCCACCAGGAACCACCAAGCGTCACCCTGTCATCACACCCTGAAACTTGTTCTTCTGAGCTTAGCTGCCCCTTTCCCTGTTCATGGTAGAACAGGATAATAATAATAATTACTCATGCCCTGTGTTTATCAAGCTTCTTTCTAAAGAAAAGTTCAAAGCTCTTTTCTGGACTTTGCCCTATTTATGCTCTTAGTGTTGCTATGGTGGGAGGTGAGAGGTGGGTCTTATGATCTCACCCTCACAATGAGGAAAACAAGGCTGAGTAGGGAGGAAATGTACCTGTGGCTTGAGACCAATGGGGAGAATGGCAGAGATGCTGCCCATCTTGGAGGGACCATGGGTTGCATGCCTCTGGGGAGGGGTGTAATCTATGGCCCTAGCCCAGGGAACGGGTGGCCTGTTTGGGAAGACTAGCAAATGCCCTTGAAAAATTCAGCCTTTGAGAGTAAATCAATAGTTAGCATGTCAGGCAGGCGGAGGCCAAATGGGTCCATTTGGTAGAGGCACTATAGGAATTCAGCAGAAGGGAGCTCCCTGGTAGTCAGGGAGGCTTTCAGGAAGTGGTGGGCCTGAGCAAGACCCCAAAGGATGGAAGAGGATCTAGATAGCTTGAGAGAAAAAGGAGTTTGTTCTGGATAGGGGGCCTGTGTGAGCAAAGGCAAAGGAGGAATGTGTATTTACAAAATTGGTAGAGAAAGGGAATTTGACTGTGCCATGCTCTTAATTGGCTTCGGCGGGGCGGGGGCGGGGGGCGTGCAGTAGATAGTGGGGAGTGGTGGAGGTTTCCCCTGGGGTTGCATGTGCCCCAGCCTCTGATCTCTCTGAAGGGAGTCAGGGACAGCACCTTCCTGTTGGTGACAGGCCAGGAGTGGGGGCCATCTCCAGGGAACTCTGTGGACAGAATTGATGCTGTGTGGTTGGGGCAGAGCCCAGAGCTTGGCCAAAGGGATGGTAGGCCAACTGAGCACAGAAATGGAGGCAGCAGGCTAGAGCAAGTGGCCTCAGAAAGTGGGAAGTCTTAGAGCCGGGCTGTGTGCACTTGGAAGGCTAGGACTCTCGGGCAGGGTCAACCACACCTCCATGGACCCTGAGGGAGGCCCCGAGAGTCTGTGTATGGGGACAGAGATTTGGGCATAAGCAGCACTTGAAAAAGTAGGGCAGAGGGAACAGATTTGAATTCAAGCACTTGATTCTGCACTTTCACCTGTTTCTGATAAGATGAGGACAGTGGCCCAGCAGGCCTTTGCTCTCCTCTCTTCTGTTCCACGCTGCTATTGTGACTGTTGGGAGCTTCAGTTTTAGCCTTCTCACCCTCATGAGCTCTTTCCAAGGCCTTTCACCTAATTGTATGTTTGTTATATATATGTGTATATAGAGGACCCCCAAATTATATAAGCTTAAGGCTTCGCAAAACTTGGCTGGGTCCCTTGTGCTGAGAACAGATGCCCGAACCCCTCCTGAGTGCCAGCTTTGGGCTGAAGCCTATGGGGGCTACAAGAAAGCGAAGACAGGGCCAAGTCTACAAGCTGCCTGCAATCTAGTTGGGGACATAAGATACATACTCATGGAACAATTAAGGACTCATATAAGAATTTCAGTAAGCAGGCCATGGACTGCAGGTGTGGAGAGAAGGGAGTTGTTTGCATGTGCTTGAGGATCAGGGCAGACTTCTGGGAGGAGGAGAGGATTTCTGAGCAGGGTCTTAGGCAAATTATTGTGGCTCAGTGAGGGGGGTGTTCATCCCATGGTACCTGGTGGGGGTGAGGGTAGGCGCTTTGGGGCAGGAGCCTGCTAATGTGATCCTTGTCCTATCAGCCACAGTACATGCGTGAGGCCATGCTGATCCTGGGCAAGCTGCATTACGTGGAGGGCTCATACCGAGATGCCATCAGCATGTATGCACGGGCTGGGATTGATGACATGTCTGTGGAGAACAAGCCCCTGTATCAGATGCGGCTGCTGGCAGAGGCCTTTGTCATCAAAGGTAGGTGTGGATGCTGCCTGGAGCTCCCCATCCCCATGCCTAGTTTGTTACGTTCAGGCCCCCTGTGCCAGGAGCAGGGGTCAGCTGTAGGGCAGCAGATGTTGTGTTGAAGGTGGGCCTGCTGGGCCAATGTCCAAGATACATCTCCCCTGGTAGTGCCCAGGCACTACCAGCCAGGTGGACACCAGTGGTCACATTCTGCCAGGCATGCTGGCAGATGGCAGGAACTAGGCCAGATGTCAGGAAACTTAGGTTCTCACCTTGGCTATGTTGACAACTAGTTACCCACTATGTGCCTTTGGGCAAGTGACCTCCTTACCTTTCTTAGCCTCAGTTGATTTATCTGCAAGACAGGGTTGTACCACCTGCCCTAGGTTGCCATGACCTAGAGGAATCAATTGCGTAACCAGATTGAGAAAGGCTTAAAAAATGTGCCATCCCATTGTCAGGTTGGTGCCGGTTGCTGGCATTGGCTACAAATCGGGTACTTGATGATGTAAAGCAGTCTGTCACTCCTCAGGTATTTGTTAGGCACCTGCTGTGAGTGGCCCAGGGAGGTGGTGCCAGGATCCAGTGGTGGGCAGGTCAGGACCAATTCTGAAGGCAGGAGGTGCTCTGGTGGGGACCCAGGCACACAGGGTCAGTGATGTAGGAATTTTATGATGTGGGGAGCTATAGATGGCCTCACTGGGTTAATAGTGCCGTTGAACTATCCCCTGAAGTTATTTCATGTTAGTAAAACCCCTATCCCAAACTTTGTGCTTTAGGCTCATGCATCCTAGACCTATAAGCCCTGGGATTACAGAGCCTGAGAGGTGACCCTTGGTGTCAGTGAGGTTTCAGGAACCCCTCTACCACAGGAATCTTGAATGTTTGATCATTTCTCTATTCCAGCACAAACCAACCCCCAGAGGAAAGTGTAGAAATGTGTCCCCGTGAGGATTTGGCATCTGGCGTTGATAGAGTATTTGTTACCCTCTTTTCATCATAGATAGGGACATTCTTCCCATCTTACATATGGAGAAACTGAGGCCCAGAGAGGATACATACGTTGCCCAAAGTTACCCAGAGATTCGAAATGCAGCCAGGACTGGGCCTTGGAATATGAATCTCTCACCTGTATTCCTCTGTCTCTCTTGGGTCTCAGGAGATTGACTGTGACATCTCAACAGGGCACAGCCTTCGTGTCTCTGGTTGGTGGGGCTTCTTGAGGGTGTTGTTTGTCCACTGCTGGGTCCCCGGATCCCTTTCTCCATTGAAAGATTATTTATGCCATCCCAGGATTGTTTATGTCATCCCAGTTCTGGATGCTGGGACGTTCAAGATCAAGGTACCAGCAGGGTCAGGTGAGGGCTGTCTCCTCGGGTTGCAGATGGCCACCTTCTCACTGTGTCCTCACATGGCCTTTCCTCTGTGTGTGCATGGAGAGATCCCCTTCTCTTCCTCTTTTTATAAAGCCACTAACCCCACATGCTGAGAATGTCACCCTGGACCAACCTGGCATCAGCCAGCAATAGGGCAGGTGCCCATCTGGGATGGTCCAGTCTGTGAATTCTTCTCCCTATGCTCTCTTGTCCCCTTTTCTGGGCCCCTCGCACAGGACAGCCTTGAGGGTGATCTTCATTTGGCGTTTAGGTCTTTCAAGCCTCTTGGAAAACACTTCTGCCATAGACTTCCTGAACCTAACACCCTTCCTTGGGGGTCCTTTCCAGCACTTTTTTCCTATAGATCTGGCTCGGTACCTACTGCTCCCTGTCTCCTGCTCTCTACTCTTTCCAGCACGCCTCCAGCTTCTTGGTGGTCAGAGTTCCTGCAGGGGAGGTAAGGAGCCGGGCACTGCGGTGTGGGCTGCTCAATCATAGGCTGTGCCAGCTCCCCGCCCCTCACTGACTTCACGCGGCCTCCCACTTGCCTGCCTCCTCTCTGCCTGTCCTCCCTGTCCTGTTGCAGTGACTGTGCCCTCTTGCTTGGCATGCTGAGGTTCACCTGACCTTGCATGTGCTTGAGACCATGCATGTGGCCTCCTGAGTATGCATGGTGTTGATTTTCCTGGGTTTGGGGGACCCAGTGGGTTTTCCCATGAAGAGTAAGAGATAGGGATGGCTAGTCGTTGGTCCTGACACTTTTTATGAACAAGGGGACTCTCTTAGTTCAGGCTGCCATAACAAAATGCTATAGATCTGGTGGCTTAAACAGCAAGGATTTATTTCTCACAGTTCTGGATACTGGGACATTCAAGATCAAGGTGCCAGCAGGGTCAGGCGAGGACTGTCTCCTTGGGTTGCAGATGTCCACTGTGTCCTCACATGGCCTTTCCTCCACGTGTGTGTGTGTGTGTGTGTGTGTGTGTGTGTGTGTGTGTGTGTGTGTGTGTGCGCGCGCGCGCCGTAGAGAGATCCCTTTCTCTTCCTCTTTTTATAAAGCCACTAATCCCATCATAAGTCCCCACCCTCATGACCTCATCTAACCCTAATCATTACCTCTCAATGGTACCATCTCCAAATATCATCACATTGGGGGGCAGGATTACAACATATGAATGTGGGGGGAACACAACTATTCAGTCCATAACAAGGATGGTAGAAGCAGGAGGCCGCAGAGTTCACAGAATAATGATACTTGTTAAGCCCTCACTCTATGCCAGGTATGCCCTCACTGAATCCACTACACAACTCTCAGGTGGGTGTTCTCTTATTCTCGTGTTACAGACCAGGAATTACGGTTGAAGAGCTGAAGGGACTCATTCGGATTTCATAGGAAGTGGCAGAGTTAGGATTTGAACCTAGGCAGCCAGAGCTCATAAAGGCCCTGTGGTCATACTGCTCAGAATTCTAGATTGAGAGGAATCATAGAAATGATCTAGGCCAATTTCTCATGTTACAGATGAGGAAACCGAGGCTGATAAAAGTGAAGCAACTTACCCAAGACATCAATTACCTAGTTTTTGAAATAGAATGTTTCACCCCCAGGCAGCCTCTGGGTTTCAGGCTCTGTCAGACTCCAGGTGGCCTGTGCAGGAGACGCCTTTCCTACTCCCAAGCATTCCACCTGGCCAGGCCCTTACACCACATCTTATTTGCCATGTTGCATTAGATTCTGCTCTGTGGTTCCTTTTGGTTCCATCCAGGGAGGTAGGGAGTTTGGTTCTCAGGCACAGCTGGCTGGAGGGAGGAGGACGGGCCAGTGTATCTCAGGGAAGCCTGACCTGGCCAGGCCTGGAGGCTCAGTGGGGGTACAGTATGAGTGTCTCCGATGTAGAGTTCTTTTCCAGGGAGTCGGGAGCAGGCTCTGGGGCTCTTCACTGCTGCTCCTACAAGATATAAAAACACACTCAACTCGCCTGCTTTTGCCTTCAGAGTAGAGAGACTTGGCAGTTTGACCCTCTGAGGCCTCACTCACAGGACTCAGCCTTTCTCTAAACTCAGGGGGGATGGGAATTAGACCAGAAGGCACCCCTTGACTCTCATGGAGGGCTTTAGACACCAACCCAGGGGCTCGAGACAGGGGGGCAGTTGCAGAGTCTGGTTTTTTGTTTTGTTTTTTTTGCCTGAAATACAGAAACACTGAGCACATTATGTGTGTACTGGATGGGGGGTACGTGACCTCCAACTTCTCTAAGGGCAAAAAAGTTATTGTCCATGTCAGGTTTTTTCAGAAACAATATCAAAACCACAGATTTTTCACTAAGACAGAAAAATAAAATAGCTTCGTGGGGAGGCCTGTTGTTTGCAATCCGTGCCCAGCTCCCAGTACTCCTTGGCCCCCAGTGTTTTAGTCACACCTGTGCTCAGACTGACCCGATCCTCGCAGGGGTAGAAGACTGGATTTTAGGGCCTCTCAGTGGCACCCGGAGGTGGACTGGGCCCTATGAGAGCTTCTGGCTTTGGAGGAAGAACTGCTTCTTTCCAGGTCCCTCTCCAGCCAGGTTGACTTGTCTGTCACTCAGTAATGGGCCTGTCCTGTGGCCAGCTGCTCCCAAGTCACCTGCCAGCCCTGGGCAGAGCTGAAGGCCCTTCTCCTGCCTGTCAAAATCTCCTATTCAGTCCTTCGTTCCTAAGTACCAATTTCTCGAGCCCCTCTACTATACCTGACTTCAGTGGCATATCCAGAAACGAGGTATGGACCCTTCTCTCTGGAACCTGAAGGTCTGTTGTGGGGTGGGGCAGGATTATCACATGTATACCATCTTCCAGGAGCTTGATAGAAATGCAAGCTCTCAGGCCCCTCCGCAGATGTACTGAATCAGAATCTGCATATCACCTGCATCCCCAGTGTTGTGTATGCACATTGTAGTTTGAGAAACTGCTACCCTGGAACTGTTGTTTAATAAATATTTGTTGACTGACAAATCTACCTTCATTCATCTCTGTAAGATGAGAGGTAGTTGTTATGCCCACTCTATGGATGGAGAAACTGAGGCTTGCCAGGTCACACAGTCTCTGTGTAGCAGAGCTTGGATTGGTGACCAGGTGGTTGTCTCCCAGCTCGCATCCTGCCTATGACAGAGGACCCCCAGAGGGTGATGGGGAACAGCTATAGTTACCTCCAAAATGAGTCTGTGCAGACAAGGAAGGTATAGGAGGCACAGGAGGCCAGAGAAAGAAAAGTTCCAGGCACGTCCTGTAGAGCCTGGAGGCCAGCCAGGAGGGATGATGCCTTTGGACGTTGTCATTCTGTCCCTGAGGGTAGCCCAGAGGAGCCATAATTGGGCTTTGTGGGGATAGGAGACTTTAGCCTCTCCCGGCCTCCTATAGCCCCGAATAGGAGCTGCAGCCCCTGGTGGAGCCCTGTGCCACTATCCCATGGATCTGCTTAGCACAGAAGCAGCCGGGGCTGTGGTACAGGTGGGTGAGTTGTCCAGAAAATTTGCTTTCTTGTGTCAATATCAGTCACCTTAGCTCAGAATGGGGAGCCTGCCCCACTCCTACCCTATTCCCCAGGCCCTGCTGTGGTCCCATTGTGACCTCTTAGCTCCCTGACCAAGCATATCGGACCAGGGGATGGCCCTGGGAAAGGAAATGTTCCCGACCCGTTCCAGTTGCAGATGGTGGGTGGCACAGCCCACCACCATTTTAGTTGGTTTGGGGGGAACATCTTCCATTTACTTCGTATTAAAAAACAATTCAGAGTAATTTGATTTCGGGGCTGTTCCCAGAAGGCCTCAGTGCCGCCCACTCTCACGAAGTCCTTGACAGAACCCTGCTCATGTGACTCCGTGGACTTATGTCCACCAGCCTTGTCTCCCCACTGAACTCAAAGCCCCTAGAGGACAGGTAGTCATTTCTTACGCACCCCCAAAGTGCTCTCCGTCCTTTCCCTTCCCAGAGCCCCATGTTCCAGCCAAATGAGGTTTGCTCTCGGTGTCCAACGCGATCTTCTGTCCCTTTACCTTTTCTTGGGCCACTTTCCGCACACACAGATGGCCTTAACGCCGCCTTCAGACACAGCTCAGGTGCCTCCTCCACTGGGAGTCCTCCGTGGTTGCTCAGGTGACAGCATTCTCTCCCTCTTTCAGTCTCATTTGGACCTTGGCCCAGCGGCTCCCCAGTTGGAGGTCAGTAAGTTCCTCCTGCCCATGGCCTGGCCTCCTATAGTTGAACCCTTCAAGGTCCCCAGCCCAGCGAGAGAGTAAAATTTGCCAGTAGTTGATTCAGCAAGTGCCTACCAGCGATGCCGAGATGAACAGTTAGCATCCCTTCCCTGAGGGAGGCAGGCAGGTGAGCAAAGCCCGCGGCTGGTGTGCTGTGGCTGTAGGAGAAACAGCTGCTGTGAGAGAGGAGCTAAGCACTCAGAGGCAGAACTGATGAGTCATGAGCTACCTGGTGTTATTCTTTCCTGCCCAGTCTCTGCATCCACAGGCCACAGTGTCAGTGCAGTCTGCTGCGGGAAACACCAGGATGTGTAAACATCCCAGAGGTGACATGTCTGTAGCTTATTACCATGGCCTACTGGGGCAGGACGGTGGACCTGCTGCCTGGCCGTGGTGCTGTGGCCACGTGACTGCCTCCAGTTCCATTCTGTGGGGAGCTCTGCCTTGATGCCCAAGGGGGCATTTGCAAAGTCTCCTCTGGAGCTGCAGCTCCTCAGCAGCCCACTTCCAAATAGGACCGTCACACCTGACAAGACTGAGGCCTCGCTTGTCAGGTATGGGGTCTGTCTCCCTCGGCAGCTCCCTTGAAGTAAGCCTTTGGGAATTTGGCATTGGACCATCTCCATGGATGAGAAACTAGAACCAAAGACTTTTGACCCAGAGTCCTTGGATCTAGATCCAGGCCTAGAAGTTTCTGTCTCCCAGGACTCCTCTAGACCCCCAGCCCTCAGCTTAATGGGTAAGCTGAGGTACACATGCCCTTTGCCTTCAAGATACATCTGGTTTTCTAGCAGCATGTGAGAACCACAGCAGGAAGGCCTTGTGAGGTCCTGGGGGATCAGGCCTTTCCCAGGCCCCACCCTTAGCTCCTGATAGGATCCCTTCGTCCTGCCCACTCTGTCACTTCCTTCAGCAGGAGCAGAGAATTTCCATCCCCGATTATCTGACTTGACTCTCAGCCACCTTGAGTTGTTGTACACAGACAAAAATGGACCCTTAACAAAGCTGTATCGTTCAGAGGGGCTGCCGGGGGTGAAGCTCACCCCCTTCTGTGGGTCTTACTCTGAGCCCCAAAAAGTATCCAACATAGGCTAATATCCTAGAATGTCCTACCAGATGCCCTAAAAAGCACCAGCCTCCACAGCACAAGGTGTCACCTCAAGACAATATAGGCTGTTGCTATATATCTGGGATTTCCGTTTCTTAGCTGGGAGATGGCAAAATCCTCACTCCCATACCTGAGCCCGTCTTATACTTCAGGAATTGTCCCCTCTGACATCACGCTTCTGGGGTCAATTTCTGTATAACAAAACTAATAGTTGTAATGACAAAAATGCAACTTCAGCTAGCTGGAAAAGCAACAACCAAAAGGAGGAGGGACTGGAAATTTATGGACCCACGTAACTAGCAAGTCATTGGGGTAGGTGGCATCAGGCACAGCTGGATCCAGGGTTGAGGTCTTTCTCAGCAGCTCCAGGTGTGCATGGTCCTGCAGCATAGCACTCACAACCTCAGAGAGAGGGTGTGCCTTGGGGACCATTCTCATTGACCTGGCTTGGTCTCATGCCCACCCTGGAACCTGTTACAGTGACTAGCACCTAGATTGCTGGGTTGGTGCCAGGGGCGGGATTTCCCCACCTGCATCTTGTGGACCAAGTTGGAGGAATGGTTTCTCAAAGGAGAATCAGGATGCTCTCACCAAGCAGGTGAAAGTTTCGGAGGCCAGAACCCCAGAGTTCAGGCAGAACTGGCCTCAGGCGATACCAGTAGTGACTGGCTCAGCATTTGAACTTGGCTTCCTTTGACTCTGGCTTTTATGCTCATCCCTGATGCCCAAGGAGTAGTTGTTTGATTGAACCACTCTGTTCCTAGTTGTGGAGCCCTCTCAGGTGAGCTGAGAGGTGAGCCTGAATTTAAGGAGGATTCATCTGCAGATGAGCAGGAGAGGTGCCTTCCAGGTAAAGTCCAAAGGGAATTGGAGGTGGCTTGTTTGAAGGAGGGATGTACTCACAACTTCTTGGAGCTAAGAGGGGGTACATATGGGAGGGAGTGGGAAAGGAGAGAGCATTGAGAACCTGGCAGTAAGGCTCAGGATGTCCCTTTATGCTGGTGTTCTAGAACTCTGGCCCCAGATAGCCCCACCGTGCCTGGCGTGGCATAGCCTGTTTCCCCTAAAACCGGGCCCAGCTGTTGGTTAACACTGTGTCTGGATCTGTTTGGAGCAGGGGGCTCTGAGCCCTAGACCCTAAGGTTAAGCCTTTACGGATCCAGGATAACACTCTGTCTTCTTCTCTGTTGGTCTAAGCCCTAAGGGATATTCCCAGCTTTGATGGGTGTGCAGAATGCCTTAGGGCCTTTACTTTTGACATCTCAAGTCTTTCCCAGTTCATCCCCCAAAAGCCCCGGTGCCATTATCCACCTCCAGAGAGCTGTTCCGTGATGAAAGCCTTCTCTCCTCAACCCTTCCTATGTCACTTCCATTTCTCTGGCACTAGCGCAGCGTGGTAGCAATGTGGAGGGTGACCCGCATTTCTCCAGCTGTGAGCTCTACAGACCTTAGTCCTCGGTGCCTAATTTGGGGCTTGTTGTGGCCCCAAAAGTGGGCTCTGGGCCCCCCGAAAACCAATTCTGCCCTGTGTTTCAGTCTCAGCAACCCCCTTTCTCCCCTCATTCACAGCACAGTACCAGGGAGGTCACCAAGCATGCTCTGGGCAGGCTTGCCCACTGGCTCACCTGTAGAAGACTGGCCCGGCTATGGAGCAAAAGGGCCCGGTCACCCGAAATACTGCAGTGAGGTGCTAAATTGTGAAGGTGCCATGAGAAGTAAAAATGTAAAAATCGTTAAGCAGCTGTGAGAATTATGATCTGCAAATTCTTACCTTCTTACTCCTCAAGATTTTTTTTTTCTCTTTTTCTGTTCTCTTTTGGCCAATGCAACCCCAGCTATTCTGCTCTCACCTGGGATTTTTGTGGCTTTTTAAAACTTTTAAAACTAGAAGAAAGAACACCAGGCTGCTCCTAGGTCAGGATATGGTGACAGATACGGTTTGGGTTTTTTTAAGTCCTGGTATGGCAAGAATCAGCTGTTTATTTTGGTTTCCTTCTCAAAGGGGCATAGGCTATTTGCCTTGCAGGCGAGTGAGTCAGCGCTTTTGGTACTGCTGCCCTCGCCCCAGACTGTGGTCCACAGAGTGAGAGTCTGGCTTCTGGTTTGAGAGGAAAGAGCAGGCCACTATTGGGGCATCTTGCAAAAAAGGTGGGTGGGTTAATTGCGTGCGCACCAAGCCTTTGTTGAGTGCCTTCCTGGGCTGCGGGATACAAAACAGGGCAAGATGATAAGCAGAATCTCCGGAGGAGCATCATGGGGCTGGAGGGCAAGACGTTGGTGTGTTCTCCCTGCATCTCCTGGCAGAGCTCTCTGTTGCTGGAGGCCATCGCAGAGAGTAGTCAGTGGGGGTGTGGAGTACGGACAGGCCTTTGAGGAGTGCACTTGAGAAACCAGCTCCGACACCTGGGTGGTCAGCTGTAACTCAGCCATCGGTTACACATGGGAAAGATGAACCACCATGGGCTGGCCAGGAAGAAGCCTGAGATTTGGATACTCCTGGAGGCTCAGGAATGGCACCTGGAATCTGGGCCAGGAGAACTGACAGTTTTGAAGCCAGAAGACCTGGATCACATCTAGACTCTGCCACTTTTAGCTGAGCGGTGTCTGCAGGACTCTCTTCTCCCTGAATCAGATTTCTCTTTGTCGTTCTAGGGGAAGGGCTAAACCCCTGCCTAAGTGGTCATTGTGAACGTCCCCTGAAAATGTTTTGTGAGAGCATATGTTCTGTTCTTTATAATACCATCTAATTTCCACCACCACCCTATGAAGTAGGCATTGCTTGGATGTAATACCATTTTCTGTTTGAGGGAACTTAGATCTCTGTAAACATTTTGAGGTATATCCTTCCAGACTTTTTTCCTATAGGTTTATATGTGGGGTTTTTTTTAAACAAAAATAAATTCATGAAAACATATTAATATTTTTATGAACCGGTTTCCAGTACCCATCTATGTCACTACTTAAAGTGGCTTCATAGCATTTTACTGTAAGAATCTATTGTACTGTAGCAAACTTGTTTCCTGTTATTGGACTTGTATGTTAAATCTCATTTTTTTTCCCCCATTATAAACAAGGCTGTAATGGGTATGTACTCTTTGGAGACTTTGATACAAGGAGTCAGATTGCCTACTTTTTAAAAAAAGTTTTCAATGGTAAAATATACAGAACATGAAATTTAGCAGCTTAACCATTTTTAAGCGTGCAAATCGATAGTGTTAAGTACATGCATTGTGGTGCAACCAATCTCCAGAACTCTTCATCTTGCAAAACTGAAACTGTACCCTTAAATAACCCCCCATTTGCCCCTCCTCCAGCCCCTGGCAACCACCATTCTACTTTCTGTCTCTATGAGTTTGACTCTTTTAGGTACCTCATAGAAAAAAGAATCGTGGAGTATTTGTCTTTTTGTGACTGGCTTATTTCACTTAGCATAATGTACTTTAAGATTCATCCATGTTGTCACATAGGGCAGGATTTCCTTCTTTTTTTAAGGCTGGATAATATTCCAGGGTATGCATGTACCACATTTTGTTTATCCATTCATCCACCAATGGACACTGGGTTGCTTCTACCTTTTGGCTGTTATGAATAATGCTGCTGTGCACCTGGGCGTACATATAACGTCTTCTAGACCTTCCTTTCAGTTCTTTTGGTTATATACCTGGAAGTGGATTTGCTGGATCATATGGTACTTCTATTTTTAAATTTTTGAGGAACCGCCAGGCTGTTTTCCACAGTGGCTGTACCATTTTACATTTCCACAGTTGCCCGCTTTTGTGTGTGATTCACGAGGGTTCTTCCCTCTCTGGCCTCGAGGCTTCCTCCCTGAGGGCTGAAGCAGTGACTTGCATTTCTACCTCATCACCCCACCCCCATCCCCAACCCACAATTCTCAGACTCTGGGCTTAGTTAGCCCTCTCTGGGTGCCCTGTGCTCCTGGACCAGCTGGGTAGGCAGGAGCGAGGGGGCCCACCCATCTGGAAACTTCCATTGCAGAGGAAGTGGTGTGCTCTCCACCTCTGCATCCAGGGCCCAGGGCTCCCAGGGTGGGGCTTCTTGGAAGGGCAGCTGTCTGGGATGTGATGAGTCACCTCAGACTGAAGAGGCCGGGACCAGCTTGGGTGTTC
>NW_011888847.1:2094705-2125436 GCF_000151845.1 Pteropus vampyrus | reverse complement strand
GCTGGATATAAAGATCAATCAGAAATGGGCAGAGGGATGGTGACCATGTGTAGGACAAAGGCAGACTCAGAGGAGACGTAGCTAGAACATTCTGCTGGTTGGGGTTTGGGAGGCTTAAGAAGGTTTCAGAGTGGAGGTGGTTTTGTTGTGAGCTTTCAGAGGATGGAATTTAGAATTCTTGGGGAAGCATGATAGAGAGGCCTCTGCTGGGAGTGGGAGGAACAAATGAAACACAGCAGAAGTGAAGGCCCCACAGACAGACTTATTCCCCCCTTTGCAGTGCCCACCCATCCTGAGGCTTGGGACTGGCAGCCTGAACCTGCCAGGCAGCTGGCATCATCCCCGTTTGGGGCCCAGAAGTGGGGCAGGAGGAAACCCAGCCAGCGGCACATCTCCTTGTGGGGGAAGGAGGTGCCACAGGGCAGCCATATTAAAACAGGTCCACGCTATGTCTTCTGGAGTTGGCGGCGTCCTCCTGCCATCTGCAGTTGGTCTCCCAGGCTAGGCCTCTGAACACTGCGTATGTTTGTTCCATCTTCTTGCAGGTGGACAGTCCACCTATCTGGGGAGTGGGGGCTAGGCCGGCACTGGCAGTGAGCAGTGGGGCCTGCTTTCTCCTGCCTTCTTCCTGAGTCTCCTCCAGAGCTCCCTCTATTTCTTCTCCCCGTCTAGTCCTCTCCAGTGAGGAGCCGAAATGGTCATGAGTCATTTGGCATGTTGACACTCAGCGACCTGGGTAACTGAGTCTCTGAGTTGAGCAAGGGCCTTTGCATTCTATGCCTGCCTCCCTGCAGGCCAAGGCACTCTGACCTTCGGACCTGTTCACACCACAGACTGGCAGAGGGCAAGGTCACTGAATCCGTTTGAGTTGGGATGCAGCCAAGAAAACAGTAATTCCTCACCTTGTATTGGCAGAGCACTCGTACTTTGTCCGATACGATCAGGCTTGCTGTTTTTTCAGCCAGCCAGCCAGTGCTTGCTGAGCGCCTACTATGTGCCAGGTTGTGGAAAGGTGACCACTATAAGGTTAACGGCCTTTAAGGAGCCTACAGTCTGGGTGAGCAAATGTGTGAACAAATAAGGACAAGAAATGGTCAGGCAAGAATATGTAAAGAAATGGTTAATTGTACCAGGGTTCGTCAGGAGGGGCTCTGTAAAGGAGTCAGCACTCAGTGGAGCAGAAGGGGAGCAGTAATTTGGGGTAAACTGGGGGAGAGGTGCACTCTAGGCAGCAGGAGCAACTTGAACAGGGTCAGCTGTTGGGAGAAGAGATTGATTGTTGGTGTGGTGGTCATGGTGTCTTAGCTCAGGCTACTGTAACAAAGTACCACAGATCGGCGGCTTATATACAACAGACATTTATTTCCCACAATTCTGGAGGCTGGAAGTCCAAGGTCGGTGCAGCAGCATGGTCTGGTTCTGGTGAGCGCCCTCTTCCAGGTTGTAGGCTTCCAACTTCTCACCGTGCTCACATGGTGGAAGGAGTGAGGGAGCTCTCAGGGGTCTCTTTTATAAGGGCACTAATCCCATTTGCGAGGGCTCCACCTCATGTCTTAATCACCTCCCAAAGACCCCACCTCTAAGACCATCACATTGGGCATTAAGTTTCCAACATCTGAAATTCGGGGGGACACAATCATTCAATCAATAGCATGTGGTAAGAGACAAGGCTGGAGAGGTGACAGGGATGGATCTTGGAGGGCCTGGTGTGGAGCATCAGGAGTTTGGATCTTACTCTATAGCAGTGGGCACCCTGGAGGGTTGTAAGTGATAGAGTTTTAGAAGGGTTGCCCTGGGAGCCATGTGCAGCATGGATTAGAGTGAGACCGGAGGCAGGGAGGCCAGCTAGGAGGCTGATGTGGTCGTCCACTCAAGAGATAGCCTGAAATAAGATAGTAAAAGAAGCGGGGGGGGTGGGCAGGTTTGACATGTTAAGGGCTTGGTTATCAGTTGGATGTTGGGGATGTCGGGCAGGAGAGAGTCGAGTATTCTATTCTTACAGTTCTTCCAGCCAGTTCGTCTTGAGCACCCAGTACGTGGCAGGTACTGTGTGGGGCACAGAGATGAGAGACCTGGATTCTGCCCTTGGGAACTGACAGTCCTGGACAGCACCCTCCAGTCAGGTCTGCATGAGTTGAAAGTAACAAACTCAATTTAAACTGACTATAACCCCCCAAAACACGGTGGTGGGAGGGTTTATTGGCATATGTACTGGACAGTTTCAGGGAGGAGAGCTTCAGGCAAGGTGCTCAAATAGAGTCTTTAAGAATGCCCTTTTCCATCATGTCTCATCTTTACTCTGTGTAGACTTCATTTTTTTTGTTTCATGACTAAGAGTTTATTCAGTCTTTTTTCTGTCTTAAAAAAAAAAAACTGACACAAATATAGTTGTTTTCCTTTACAACATCCACTTAGTAGAAGTATAACAATGTTCTCCCTTCTTGGCTTCTTATAGTTTTGTTTGTTGGTTTCTTTTTGGGTTTTTTTGCTTTTGTTTGGCTTTAGAGATCCGCTTTTATTTTAATTTTTAAAAAATTAATTTTAAAATTAAAATTTACCATCTTAACCACTGTCAGGTGTACAGTTCAGGGGTGTTACTTGCATTCACGTTGTGTGGCTTCATTCGAAGGCTTTTCCCTAACACTTTCAGGCTGACCTCTTACCAGCTTACCAAGCCCAGTGAAAAGACTACAACTTCTGGGATTAGTTCTTTCTCTGCCGGCATCGGACAGTGTGCTCCTCCTTAGCCAGACTGTGCTCTCTTGTTGGGTCAGCCTGACTCCTGTGCTGCCCCGGAGGTGGAGTGGGCTCATCAGCCTCTGAACCACATGGGCTGAGACTGCGGGAGGGGTGCTCAGAGGGATAATGAGGTGCCCGTTGCTGAAAGAAGAGGAAGTGAATGCCAGGGAGGCAAAAACAGCAGATCCCCATTCCTTCTAGGCAGATAAGACCTGAGTGCAGATAACTCAGGTGAAGTGGAAACTGGTTTCATAGGATGGATGCCTGTAACATGCTGTGTAATTCGAGCATCTTCTGTATGCTAGTGATTGTGGTTGTTCAAAAAGATGCACATTTTGCCCACATGAGGCTTTAGGTACTGGGAGAGAGAAGAGCTAAGCATAAATAACCCCTCTACAATGTGAAACTGGTGAGTGGCTGGCGGGGTGGATGTTTTCTTCTAGCAACTGGAAGAAGGGTCAGGAATGGTTCCTGGAGCAGCTGACCTGTTAGGATAGGCAGGAGCTGGACATGGGGGCCGCAGTGTGCCTTCCCATGTGGGGCAGGGGTGCCTGCTGTTTGCCTACTGCTTGACCCCAGCTGCTGCTAATACCACCAATGCTTAGCCTCCTCTTTAGCCTCCTCCTTCCCCTCCTCCTTCCCCTCCTCCTTCCCCTCCTCGGACCTCCGCCTCCCGCTGGCTGCTCCAGAGCATCGGTGTCCTCGGACGAGCCCACCCTAGGCCCATGCAAAGGGCCTGGAGTCAGGGGGCGCAGCCTAAGCAGGGCAGGTCTGAGGTGCTCTCCTTCTGCAGGCCTCTCCCTGGAACGCCTACCCAACTCCATTGCTTCCCGCCACCGCCTGACCGAGAGGGAGGAGGAAGTGATCACCTGCTTTGAGAGGGCCTCGTGGATCGCTCAGGTGTTTCTGCAGGAATTGGAGAAGGTGAGCTGGGAATTACAGCGCCATGTTCACAGCTGCTCTCTGTTGAGCGCCTACATCTACGCCCCCCACTAAGCTTATGGGTCAGCCTTGTACAAATTTATAAAGGCACCCTGCACCCCTCCAAAGACACTCTGCCTCATCAGCTGGAAAATTTATAGTTTACTGATTCTGTTAACGTGAGACTCTTTACTGCCAGGAAATAGTTTTAGTAAATCGATGAGTCCACTCTGTCTGTGAGAGGCCAGGAACCTCCTTGGCGAGCTTGGCTTGCATGACCAAGTTGATACCTCTGTTTGTGTCTGCTAACTTGTGTACTCCTCACAGCAACTCTGAAGTAGGTATTCTATTCATCTCTGTTTAGTAGATGAGATTGGAACAGGTACAGTCAGGCTGGTCCTTGCAGACAAGCTTCCTGGTTCTGAGGTTCCCCCAGAAGCTTCCTACTGGATCCTCTAGGGAAGGTGAGGTCCGGGGCCCATTCTCCTATTTTTCAGTGGCTGCCAGGGAGCCAGCAGGAGTCTGGAAGTTTTCAGGCCTCTTCATCTCCCAGTTCCCCTTGGGGGGCTTGTATGAACTGTCTGCAGGACTGTAGTCGCAGGTGTTAGCATGCTGTGACGTTGTCCCACTTCTTCCCTTCTGGGGGCTCTGGGGCTATTGGTGGGAGAACGAGCAGCGATATTCATCACAGTTACAGCTAACAGTTCCCGAGACCCTGCTTTTGTGTCAGGCACAACTCTGAGGGCTTCACGGGTATTTTCTAATCTAACCCTCACACCACTGGCTGGAATAGGTACTGTTGTAATTCCTATTTCACAAGTGAGGCATTAAATAGCTTCTCAGAGTTCAGACAGCTAACAAGTGGCATCGGCAGGATTTGGACCCTGGGAGTGCGGCTCTGACCCCTCGTGGGGGAGGACGCGGGGTGGCGCTTAGGCATTCTGTCTGGCAGTTGTTCAGCGGATGTCCGATGGCAAGTGTCACGGCGAGTAGATTAGGGTTGTCATCCTGAGGGAGAAGGTGGTTATGAGCCGAGAGACTTAGAGCGCAGGAGGCACTTGGACCTCACCTACTTTGGCAAATGCCAAAATGTCAACCCGGCACCTGAGGGGTCTTTTTGGACGAGGCCTCCTCAGGCCAGGCCAGTTCTTATAGAGTAGCATGTCTCACCCTCAGCTCTACCGACATTTGGGGCCCGGCGATTCTTTGTCGTGGGGCTGCCCTGTGTTTTGTAAAATGTTTAACAGCATTCCCGGTCTCTACCCACTAGATGCCATCAGTTTCACCCCCTCCTCCCCAATGTGATAAGGTGTCTGCAGATACTGCCAAATGTCCCTGGAGGTTGAAATCACCCTCCTGTTGAGAGTCACTGCCCTAGCGTCCCTCTGCCTGATTGGACTTCAGGAGGAAAGGAGCAGTGGCTGAGGGGGTCAGCAGAAACGGGACACAAGCGTGTCCCCTGGCAGAAGTCCCCATGGAGACTTGACAGGTTGAGCTGACCTGTTGTGTGGGTCTCTCTAAACAGCAGTGTTTTAGGAGCTCTTCATATTTGCATTGCATGGGGTTTGGAGGAAACTTTTATGACAAAGTCTTTCATTCAGCCAGAAGCCTAGGCTTTGGACTTTTAAAAGAGGGATTAAGGTGATGACTTGTCATATGGCCCAGGGCTAGAATTAATACCAAGTGGCAGTGAACAGACAAATGGGACCCGATAGCTGGGTAGCTCAGGTCAAAGGAGGCAGAAATGCTGTGCGTCCCTCCTAAGATGCATCTGAGCATCTGAGAACATCTCTTATATCTTTGATTTCTGAAAAATAAGGTGGATGGCTCATCAGTTTTTTTTGTGGCATTGTAAAGGCAGGCCAGTTTTGGTGGAGCTGGGTGACCCTCTTAAAGCTGAGGCTTTAGGACAGCTCAGTTAGTCATATAATTGTTCCTCAGCTTCTCCTGAAACCAAGGGTCCGTGCCCTTGGGCTACTCTGATGTTCCATGGTTATATGACAGGGACAAGGCGGTGCCAGGCATATAGTAGGCACTCAATTGTTTGTCGAATGAATGAACCAATAAGTAGTAGAGATAGCTGGGATCTGTAGCTGGCCAGACTTGAGTTTGAGGTCGGGGCACATGCCAGCTTTGTGACTTTAGGCACTTCTGAGCCTCAGTTTCCTCATCTATAAAATGCAGACAAAACCAGCTTGGTAGGGCTGTTGTGGGCATCCAGCATTCGGATGAGGAGAGAGTACTGTAGACATGTTTTAAATTAAAGTGAGTTCGGTTGGATTTGATCTGAGAATTGCACCATGTGCCAGTGGGGCAGCTGGGGACTTGGGGTGGTCATGGGGCTGCCTGGGCCTGGGCTGACCCTCGCCTCAGCCCCTCAGCCTCAGAACTTTGAAACAGTGGCTCTCTCTGTGTTCCCTTTCCCAGATCACAAATTACACCACATCACGGCATCTGAAAGGCTCTCACCCGGTTGACTATGAGCTCACCTACTTCCTGGAAGCCGCCCTCCAGAGCGCTTATGTGACAAACCTGAAGAAGGGGTAGGTCCCTGGTGGCCAAGTGGGACATGGAAGTTTCTCCCTGGTCCAGGTGCTCCTGATGTTGGTGGCGTTGTCTGGCCTCCCTCTTCTCTGTGTGTGTGCGCGCTCCCTCGAGGGGCCCACTGGGGGCTGGCTTGTTCAGTTTGTCAGACTGAGGTGTGCAGAGGCACTCTCAGGGGGCGGGGCAAGTTCCAACTGCTGAAGCAATAAAGCCTGCACACGCTGCGGGGGAGAGCGGTTCTCTTTAGAAGGGAGAGTCCGGGAGCCTGGAGGCCGATGTGGAAAGGGGGAAGGACAGCGAGCTGGTCAGAGAATGCCAGTCTGTGGTGTTCACTGTTGCCTCAGGTGTTGGTAATCTCAATCTCCACAAAAAATCAAATGGGAAAGGTGATTGCTACTCATTCCAACTTTAAGGAGGAGTGAGATGCAGGGGAAGGGTGGTGAAAATAAAGGCCTGGCATCATTTGGGAGATGCCACAGTCCTCGCTGATGAGGTGGCAGAAGGGCTGTTCTCCTGTGCATTGACTGGAGGGCCCTGGGAATACTGACCTACCTCAGACCCAGGAACTGTGGGGCCAGGACACCGTCTTTAGTCCCGGCTGGGCCGAATGGGGTGGCGGTGTGCTGCTTCATGGGTGTGTTGAGGGGGGTTGGTGAGGGAGGGAGAAGCTTCACAATCAGCAGGACGTGTTGCAGGCTCCTGGGTGGTTCAGGGCCAGTCCTGCCTGCAGAATGCCTCCACCACCTGGCGACTCTCACGGGGGCGGGGGTCTCCTGCGTGGCTTTGCAGCAGAAACTTGGTGCCTGGCAGCTCCCTCCCTGGCATCATACCACCCTCCGCAGACAACTGTGGGCAGGGGCTGTAGGGACAGCCTGGGCAAGTGGAGGGCGTCACGTGTGCTCAGCACACAGCTCGCCTCACTCGAGCCCTCCTGGGGCAGTGTGGGCAGCCCAACAGGTGTTACCTCTTCCTCACAGGTGAGGAACCTGGGGTCAGGATCACAGAGCATTCTTTGCTCTGACTGGCTGGAGTCTTTTGAAGCCTGTATTTCATTTTTGATACGCTTTATTTTTGTTAAATTTCACTTTATTCATTCTTTTAATAGAAAAAATTTTAATAGGCAATTAAACATTGCGCATGATACCATGCTTGAACTTTACACTGTTTGCTCTTCTTTTTAATTCCTGAAGTGCTAGGCCAGAGTGGCAGTGGTGTCCCCATTTGGAATATGTGGATGGGGACACCCAGAGAGCAGAGGCAGCTCACCCACCAAGGATGGGTCTGGCCCTGGACCCCCGGGTTCCTCAGACCACCCCGTGTTTGGGGGGATGGGTCTTGGGGGACATCACAAGGACACTAGGGAGCACACTGCCTCTGCTCCAGCTCCACCATCTGCTCTTTTTGTGCTTTTTCGGTTGCTGAGCTTCGGTTTCAGAGAGACAGTGGCCCAGTGGCCCAGTGGGCTGGGTCCTGTTTTCACCGCCCAAGCAGCTGTGCCCAGCTGCCTCTCTCTAGCTGGAAACTGCTGTTGCCGGGCTCTGCCCCCACCCCTTGGGGACCCCCTCAATCTGCACCTGTAGCTCAGGGATGAATGGGGGACAGAGGAGAGATGCTGCCCTCAGCCCCTGCCTGCAGATTTGGAAGGAGGAGCAGGCTTGTTACCCTAAGCTTGTCAGTACCTTCTGAAGACCAGTGTGCACCCGAGGAGCTGAACCTCTGCTGCAGGAATCAGCACAACCTGTTTTTGCAAATGTTTAATTGGAGCATAGCCACACCCACTCATTTACATATTGTCTCACCCACAGAGTTGAGCAGTAGAGACTGAGATCAAAAGGCAAAGCCTAAGGTATTTACTCCCGGGCCCTTTATAAATTAGAGTTTGCTGACTGGCCCCTGCTCTAGATTTAGGAAGTCCTCCCTCCAGAGGCTAAAAGAGGGGTTTTTCTTCTGTTTGGGAGCCCCATGGAGTAGATTTTGTGGGAGGGGGACAGTTCTAATTTCAGTGTTCTGTCCCCTTTATTCATTCATTTTACAAATGTTCATTCTACTAATACATGCCACTCGTTGAAGGCTAAATTTGTGCTGGCACTTGTTTAAGTACGTTGCTTGCATGTATATTTAGTCCTCCCAACAGCCCTCTGAGGTGAGTGCTGTTGTTAGCATCCCCGTTCTACTTGTGGGAAACTGAGGCACAGAGAACCTAAATGACTCATCCTGGGGTGAGCCAGGATTATGTATGCAGGGCCCGTCTAACACTCTTAACCACTATGCTACCCTGCCCACAGCAGAAACCCAGGGGTTAATAAGACCCTGCTGCTCACAGCCTAACATTTGTTCCTCTGAGTGTGCTTGAGCTCGGTGGGTGTAGTCCCAGCTTCTGGTTTGAGGAATTTGATGGGTGCCCTCACCACCTAAAGGACATCAGGGCAGAGCCTGGGAGATAGAGGCCACTCATTGGCCCTCTGCGAGTTCTTCTACCCTCCAGTTCTGCTTCCTCCCCTCTAACAAGGGGCTTCTGTTTTTCCTTTATCTAAGGGTGTGGAGGTCCAAGGAGAGAGAGAGAATGAAGACACTTTGAGCATAAGAGGCACTACTGTTAACTCCCCATCTGCTGAGGTCTCCCTATCTCCCCTGCTTATGGCTGCCTGCTCCCCTTCCCCACACTGCATTTTTTGCAGGTGTGATAAGGTTAAAGTAAATGTCAAGGACAGCCAGGAGGGAAGGAAGTAGAGGACCAGCAGATATCGAGCACCTGCTGTGTGCCAGGATGGACCATGTGCTCAGTGCACAAGGTCATATGACCCAGTTCACACGCAAGGGGACAAAGGCTCAGCGAGTTTGAGTACCTTGCCCAACCTCACCCACTGGGATTCCAACTTCAGATCTGAGTGGCCCGGAAACCCATGCCCTCTCCAAGATGGGGGTGTGGAAGGGCAGCCCGAGAAGCCTGTAGGGTATGTAGGAGACAGACGGGACTCTGGTGATGGCTCAAGTCTCTGGGCTAATTCTTGGTAGGCTGACTCAGGGCTCTCGTTGCCCCCCTGGGACCTGAGTCACCATTCCCAGAGCGGGCGGCGGCTCCTTCTCTTTTAGCTGGTCCCACACTTCATCAGAGTGGGACTGTTTCCTCCCCTGTCTGCATTCTGCACACAAACGCTCCGTGTGTGTGTGTGTGTGTGTGTGTGTGTGTGTGTGGTGGTGGTGGTGGTGGTGGTGGTGGTGGTGGTGGTGGTGGTGGTGGTGGTGCCAGCAGTAGCAGAAGCACTCCAGGAAAGCCCAAGTAATTTCCGTTACTTTTCTCTTCCTGTCACTCTGCTCCCCTCCTTTCAAACTTTTTTCCTCTTGAAGCACAAACTTCAGCTCTTAAAACCAGGATACTGACTCTTCTCCTGCACCCCCTCCAGCACCTCCCAAATAAGGAGGAATGGAAATTGAATCATCATTTTTTTCCAAGCAATCAGCCCAAGCATTTGAAAAGCCTGCGTGTAAGCAGCAGTCTCCAGGACACGTGACAACAACTCAGCCCTTCTCTTGGTTTCCTGGCACCATATCCAGCCCAGAGGTGGCCCCAGAATGTGACAGATCAACTTCTGCATGGCCAGCTGGGCTTTAAATAACTTCTTCACACCTCTCCCCTTAATAGTAGCTAATATTTATTTATTGCATGCCACACAGAACGCTGCGAAGAGGGAAGAAAGGAGAGGTGAAGTACTTGCCCAAAGTCACGAGGCTAACAGGTGGTTTTGCCAGCAAGCCTAGTGCTAAACTGGCTCTGTGGGAGCCTATCCCTACGTTGTAGGTTTTAGTGACATCCCTGGCCTCCACCCATTAGATGCCAGCAGTTTCCCCCACCCCCAGTGTGACAGCCAAAAAATGTCTCCAGACATTGACAGATGTCTGGGGTGGGAGTGAGGGGCAGAACTGCCCCCAGTTAAGAACCACTATCTTAGCATGAAGTGTGAGAAGCAGAGTCAGGAGGTGATTGAGACCCAGATACCTGACATCAGATCTTCTCCGCCAGGTCAGCTCTGAAAAGTCCTTTAAAGGGCTCCAGGGTCATTTCCTGCTGGTTAAATTCACCCCCACTTGCCTGGGCTCTTGGGGTTTAGGAAGAGAGAGAGAAACCCTTCCCTGTGTTCAGAGCAGTCAGGGCCCTGTAAGTGGGAGTGGGGCTAAGGTACGAAGACCCAGAGACAAGCCCAGCAGTCAGTTTCACAGCCAACCTCAGAGCCTAGTGTGTGCCAGGCGCCCCGCCTGGCTCTCGGCGTTGGAGCTGGGAACAGGACATGGGCCCCTCCTTATGGAACTTATACCCCAGTGGGTGCCAACATTGAAGGAGCCAGATATAGACTTCAGACCATGCTCTGTGCTGGGGAGGGAAAGAAGGCAGAGGTGGGGGTGCTGCCGAGACAGGGCGGACCCCAAGGAGACAGTCCTCCTGAGGGGCCAGGTGCAGTGGAGCTAGGAGCTAAGGTGCTGCTTGGGTGTCAGAAGAGGTTCCTTAGGGCCAAAGGAACAGGGACAGATAATGGGACCTGCTTCTTGGTTGGAGGAATCTGAGAGCCAGAGCTCATTCCCATGCGAGCCTGGGATGGATCCAGCCTCCAGAGGGACTGGAGGAGCCCCTGCTGAGAATGGGGTGCTGCGCCCCTGGGAGCCAAATGGCCACAAGCAGTGCCTGTACCTAGGATCCAGCCTTGTCCCTCCAGTTGAGGATTTGACATAATTTGAAGGGTGTGGTGTTCTCCACTGTGCAAAGTGGGTGGCACTTGCTTGAGCTTCAGAAAGCACTTCTTTTATTCTGAGCTTTGGTGAAACCTAGGCCTGCTTCATGTTGGCTAAGTCTGAAACCGCTGTCGGGTTACTCATTTAGTGTATCTGAGGGACATTTATTTTTTCCAGGGGTCTTGCCCTGTTGATCCAGCAGTTAATTCCCCCAGATGACTCCTGCCCCTTGCTCTATGTCTGATGACAGGGTTCCTAATTGACCTGAAAGGACAGTAATGAAGGGCAGGGCCCTAGGATGCCTGGTGTTTGATTCCCCTTGCTGCCACCAGAGGGCAGCCGTGGACTCTGATCAGAGCCTCACTCCAGGCAGTTCTGAGGATGCCAGCTGCCAGGAGGGGGCACCTTTCTGGCATGGTTTTTTTTATTTTTTATTTTTTTGGAGCTGAGGTGGGGGATGGGGGGACAGTGGCAGCTGGGCCCAGAATCCCGGCTGTGGGGACTCTTGACTCTCCTTTGCAGGAAGCAGCTCTAAGGGTGAGACAGCAGGGGTGCTGGGGTGACACAATGCCTGGGAAGCTGACTGTCCCTCAGTGGCCTTGACCTCACTAAGACCCAGTCTCTGGGCATCTCCGAAGAACACAAATGTGAGCCAACTCAGCTCCTTCCCCTGGAGTGGGCAAAGAGCCATTTCTCTTTGGGGTGGTTTTTTTCTCTTCTTTCTGCCTAGCCCTGCAGAATCCATTCTTGGCTCAGGGCCGGGAGTGAGCTTGGGCCATGTATGTTGAACCAGGTGAGATGTGTGTTTTGTGAATGTTCTTTAAAAAAAAAATTTTTTTTTTTTTTAATTACTAAAGCAATATGTGCTCATTGTGTCAAAACCAAACAATAGAGAAGGGAGCGTGTATGTTTTCTAAGGGAGTTCCCCAGGGCTTGGCAGGTTGTTCAGCCTTATGAAAGCTCTCTCGCCTTCTGCTATGCGTATGTGTGTGTTCACGCTTGTGCACACACATGCTTCACCTCGCCAGCTAGGTGCTGAGTCAAGAAGCAGCTAAGGCGACCTGGGCTGCAGATGGCTGTGGGGGAAGGGGAGCTCCACCGAATGAGGAGATACCTTCAAAAATATAGCTTTCCGTTTGGTGTGACCCGTGAGGGGTGTGTTCAGCCAGCAGTCGTGTCGTCTTATTCTCATCAGCCACCCCCAGTATCTACAGTTCCAGGGGAGGGCAGGAGGCGGATTGCTTTAAGGGAGATTCGGGGACAAAAATCACTCAGCAGTGAAGCCCAGGAGAGCTTCCTGCTGGTCTTTGTCACGCTTTGGGGCACAGGGAGACCTGAGGCCCACTGGAGACATACACTCTTCCAGCCTATCTTAATGCATAGCCTTTACTTATTGTTAGCACCCACTACACGCCCTACATCTCACTAGAAAGGACAACCTCAGTGCCCACAGGGGAAGTGTCACAGCCTTTTTCTGGGGCTAGGGGTGAAGAGGAGAGCTTTAGTTTTTAAAAATGATGACGTGGGTCCATGACAGGAGTGAACAGCTTGATAACCTTTGAATTTCACCTGACCTTGTCTCCTGATTCAACCCCCCAGCTTGTGGGATCTGCCAACTGGCTGTGCTTTTCTGAGTCTTTGACTGGAAACCTCTCATACAACAGCAGTGTCAGCCCTGAAACAGGGACTTCTGGTCAGGGTCGTGTGAACTTGTGTCTGTTTAGGTTCCATTCAGCCAAAAATCCCATGTAGTTTCTTATTCTCTGTTTCAAATCAAACTACCCCCCACCCCAATTTTTTATCGTTGTTGTTGAGCATCTGCTATATGTACAACACTTTGAATAAGTTAAGAGTATGGCTAATTTAACAGCCTGAGCTCCTCATGTGCAGGACCGTGAACAAGATACTCATTCACTCATTCAGTCTCTCGGTTTATTCCATCAGTATTTGGTGGGTGACTGTTGAGAACAAGACTGATGACCAGGTACTTGGTACGTAGTAGACACTTCATAAAGACGTAGTCAATTGAGTCCTGGGAGTCCTGGAGTTCTAAGGCGAGCAAAGGAAAGTATAACCATGGCAAGTCGAAAAACAGGTGTTGTCTTTCTCAGGGGTCTTTTTAGTTAGAGGGAAGTAAAAGTTGAACCCCTTGGTGCCTGCAATAAGCCCACCTCTCCCCTTGGGTAAGTGATGACCTGAAAAGGCAAACATCTTCTAGGCTTTCATTTTCTCATCAGAAAATGGAGAGTTTTTTATTCCACAATGATCTCTTGAGTGCCTTGTACATGCCGAGCATCGTGCTGGTACCTGAGATAACAAAGCCTGCCTCGCCAGCCTCATCAGAAGCTGCGAAAACTGAATGAGACAAAGCACTTTGAAAAGCCTGCACTGCTGCCTGCTGCTGACAAGGGGACTTACGGACTTGTCACTTCCCTGCCCATCCACACCTGGAGGCCTCCCTAAGACGAGCTGTTTTCCTTGACCCCTTCCTGCACCCACAGCTCCTTTTTCTTTCTGTTCCTGGTCAGCCAGGCTTTACTTGAGTTGGAATCAGTGGCTTCCTGCCTTCCTCACATGCAGCCTGATTCTGAGCCAGGGTTTGTTTGAGGCCCTGTTTGGATATCGTTAAAAGTGGCAGCTTTGCTCAAAAAGGTCAGCATGAGAGACCAGAACAAAGAGATCTTTCAAGCTGGCCTCTCACGAGGCTCGGGAAAGCCCCCACTCTACCTGGCATGGGCGGCTTTAGACCTGGGTCAGGATTGCTCCGGCTGGTGGGAGAAACCCCTTCTGGTTTCTCGCTTCCCAGAGGAGTGAGCTGAGGCTGAAGGGCGTTCCCAACACCTCAGAGCAAGTCAGCGCCATCTGGGAGCCTAGCTCTCTCCCTGTGCAGCTCTGGCCACTAAAGCCTCGATGTTGGTTTTTCCCTATGGACATTTAATAAAATTTGAGATTTGTCCAAAAAGTACATGAGGGCGATTATTTCTTTTGCTAAAGAATTCCTAGGAGCTTATTTTGACCTCAAAATCCCTGATAGATTTGGAAATAGTAAAAATACACAACTTTTTGGACATAGGATCTTGTTAAAATGCAGTTCTGATTCCTTGATTGTATGTGCGTTTGGGGAAATAGGGTCTCTTCTAGGAGTCTGCATTTCTCCCACACTTTCTGGGGGTCCCAGTACTGCTGGTCTGGGAGCATTCTTCACATGTTGATGATGTAGAGACTACAGACTGAGAGAGGACCGTCCTTGCACTACAGTAGGAAGGGGCAGTGGTTCCTCTTGCTTCTGACCTCCTGGTAGTGGCCTGGGCCAAGCTGGCAGGTAGCCCGCAGAGTGGAAAATCACTCACAGGTCCCAGCACCTACCAGCCTCCTTTACTCCTCTGGGCCGTAGGATCCTACTCTGGGGCAGCCCAGGGTCCAGCCGCGCCTTAGCTTGTGGGCATTTGGCCCAGCCACCAGGGCAGAGCTCTCCCGCAGACTGAGAGCCCAGAGCCAGCCATTTCTTCCCTGCTGGGAGCTCATGCGATCTCTGCCTTTTTTCTCTTTTCTGGTGGTGTCCTGCGGTCCAACTCTGGGTTCTTTTCTAAGGCAGTGGCCTCGGTGGCACCAGAGGGCCCCTGCTGCAGACTTCTGCTTGGACTAGTAGGGGCTCCCGGCCTGTCCCCGGGTATGGTTTGTCTACCAGGGAATCCTATTCTTTCGTCCTATGTGGGGACGGGGAATGATGGAAAGAGAAATATGGACACAAAGCTGAAGTGCCTCCTGGAGGTACTTCTGTCTCCTCTTCCCTACTCCTTAACTCCCGAACATTCATGCAAAATAATGGGGCCAATTAAGACATAAGCAATATGATCTTTAGGACCTAAATTAGAGTAGGAAAGGAAAATAATATTTAGTGAACCTCTAACACATGCTTCCTGACAGCACTGTGAGCAAATGAGGAATCTTCCTTGTAGAGATGGGGAGACTAGGACTCGGAGAGGCTGCCTTGCTTCCCAAGATTACAGATTTAGGATCTGGCTGCAAAGCTGGGGTTTCTGTGTCTGGTCGTCCCTGTCTTTGTAGCATAGGAGAACTGGAAGGCACTGGAAGGATCTGGCTGCAAAGCTGGGGTTTCTGTGTCTGGTCGTCCCTGTCTTTGTAGCATAGGAGAACTGGAAGGCACTGAGGGTCATCTAAACCAGTGGTTCTCAAACTCGAGTGTCTGTTGGAACCCTCTGGAAGCTTGATAAAACTTGTATTCCTGGGCTTCACCCTAGAGTTTCTGATTCAGCAGGTCCGGAATGGGGGCCATATAATTTGCTTTTCTCATAGGGTCATGGGATGCTGATTGTGCTAGTCCAGGGACCACACTTTGAGAACCTGTGGTCCAAACTATTGTTTCTCCAAGTGTCAGAAGAGTAGCTCTAGTGATTCACAAGGTGGTTTTAAGTGCTACACAGTAACACACCAAATCCATGATTTTGTGTACCTTCAATTAAGGTGAGAGATCTACGGAAGTATAAAGAAAAGTATTACATAAATAACTGATGGTATGCAGCTAGTAGCAAAAATTGTAAATATGGTATGCAGGTAACACAAGTCTGGGAGTTGCTGATTTAAACTGATGGCCTGATTTCATAGGGGAGGAGACCACGTACAGCCCACAGAGGTGATCTCCCGCCTCCCTGGCCCTCTTGACTATCAGTAGCAGTGGCCACACTTGAACCATCTAAGGGCGCTGAGGTGCCCTGCCCTGCTTGCCCCTCCCAGGTATTCAGAAGCTCTTGGCATGCTAGGGAAGACTGTTGTGACTCTGCCTCTATCCCAGAGGTCTTTGTCTCCATTCTCAGCCCTACAAACAAGGGTCTGTGTTTATAATGTTGGTAGTTTGTACATTTTGGGCTTGCTTGTCTGAAACCAGATGTCCCAGAAGGCAGGGAAGGGCTTGATCTAAAAACCCGTCCTTTTATGGCTCCAGACCCCGAAGCCCCCAGGAATCTGTTTCATGCATGAAAGTTGCAGGAGGGACTCACATGAGTTTCCTGGCTGCCACCTTTGGCTTTTCACCCTCTGTGATCTTTTCATTTCTTAACTTGCTGGCCCATCAGCCTCTGCTTTCCATTTCGTGCTGTGATCCAGCGAACCCCTAGAGCAGATGAGAAGGGTCGTCCTCAGACATCGGCTGAACACATGCTGAGCACATGCTGTGAGCCAGGGGCTGTGCCAGGGCTGAGCTCAGGAGCCAGACGAGCCCCCAGGTCACGAGGGGTCAGCCTGTAAATAGAAAATGACTGAAAAATGTCATGCTTGCTTCAGAAGAAGAATTAACAGGTACAAGAGTGACACAGCATGAGGAGGGACCTGGGACAGCTGCAAGGAGGAAGTGATGTTGGGAAGGGTTTTTAAGGGATAAACAGGAGAAAAGCTAGTTAAAGAAGTGAGAGATGCCTGTGCCAAAGCTTGACATAGGGAACCATGGTGGGTCATTCAGAAAGGACTTGAATGGTGGGAGATGAGATAGGAGAGAGGCAAGAGGCGGAGCCAGACAGCCCCAGGATGCCCGCTGAAGGATTCTGTAAGCGCTGAGGGAACCAACAAAGGGGCCAATGTAGGGAGGAACAAATAACTTTTGCATGTTGGGTAGACCCCTCAAAGGGTGGTGAGAGCAGTTTTTCAAACTACAGTCCAAACTACAGTCCAAACTACAGTCCACTAAACTACTCTTAGTGGGTTGCAAGATCTGTTTAGTGGGCTGCAGCCAGCATTTTATAAAAAGGGACGTAGGGAGAGACACAAAATAAAAAATAGAGTGGATTACACATAGTAGAGATAGGTGAAATGTCAAGAAACTTGCTTCAGTTTTAGGTAAGGAAAGTGTGTGAATGTACTGGATCGCAATGTCAAATGTATTTTTTATAATGGAGCACACTTTAAAAAGCTCGAAAGTGAGTTTAAGGCACAGAGGGCTGACTAGAGGGTGTGAGACTCGCCAACGTGATTATCCAGGTGATGCAGGCCAGTCTAGGGCCCTGGTGGAAGGGACTGAGAGGTGAGGATGAATTCTGGTGTTGACCAGATGTGGAGGCTGAAGATGGAAGATTTGAAACCAACTCGATTCAGAAAGTCTGACAGCAGCGCAAGGCTCTTAGGCCAAGAAAACATCTTATTTGAAACAGTGGATCTTGGTCCCTTTCCGGTAGCAAACTGGAAGCTTGAGTTTCAGGGGGTCTGGGGAGAGGGATCCCTCAGTTCTTTGGTGGCTGGTGTCTTGGCCTTCTAGGGTCCTGGTGTTAGAACTCTGACCTTCTGTTCCAGTTATTGAATGTTTTTAAATAAAACTCAGGCGGGCTTCTAGTGCCTGCAGGTTTGTTGAGGATGCCTTTATAGGAACTGGGCTGCTAATGACCTTGCTTCTGCTGTCTTCTCAATAGGAATATCGTGAAAGGCATGAGAGAGCTCCGGGAGGTCCTACGGACTGTGGAGACCAAAGCAACTCAGAACTTCAAAGTGGTAACACGGGGGAGGCCTCAGGGCTGGGCTCTGGGTGCTGGGTGCTGGCCGTGGCCGGTTTATTCCAGGGTCGACTTCAGCGGGAGACAGCAGAAGTCCTAGCAGGCAGCCCCTGAATCCAGGATGTCGATATAGCACATGCACACTTCTGCTCTCCCCATCTGTGCTCATGGCAGACGTTGTTAGTCTCAGCGTTCTCTCCCACTAGGCCCAGGAAGCACCCTCAGCATCCTTCCCATCATAGCACTGCAGGGGGCCCCTAGCCTTAGATCAGAGTTGAAAGCTACTGCCACCCTTTCTTATTAGCAAGGTGGTGTGCTAATTCTTATGAATTTGTTTATGATCTTAGTAAATAACCTAGACTCCTCTTTGCTGTTCCAATTTAGGCCTGCCTTCTTAGGCTTTCATTCACCCCAAACCAGAGCTTGGTTCCCGCTTTTGAATTTCTGGCCATATATCAAAAAAGTATCTAGTAGAAGGAGCTGCCTCTGCCCATGGCTTTATGCTCTGCAAGTTCCTGTGAATATACTCAGAGCTGTGCTGGGCTTCATGGGGTCAGCAAAAGAAGGAATGCACCTTTTGCCTAGGGGAGGAGAGAGGGTTAAAAGTTGAGGAGCCATGGAAGGCCAATAGAAGGGATAGACAGCCTCAGTGCGGGAGGGGGTTCCTTGGGAATGAAATAGTGGGCCTCCTGAAGGGGTAGCACTTTGCAAAGTGGGGACATTTGCTGAGAGGTAGATGGAGGGCATTCTGGCCATATCGGGAAAGCCAACACGTACCTAAGCCTGAGCCCCTCCCTCTCTGCCAGATGGCGGCCAAGCACCTGGCAGGGGTCCTGCTGCACTCCCTGAGTGAAGAGTGCTACTGGAGCCCCCTGTCCCACCCTCTGCCCGAGTTTATGAGCAAGGAGGAGAATTCCTTCATCATGCAAGCCCTGCGGAAACCTCACCTCTACGAAGGCGACAAGTAAGCTCTGCTTGCCCTTCTGGACCACGCCAGCCTCATGCCACAGCTAGGGTTCGGCCCCCAGTGGCAGCCCCTCTCTCTTCCCCATGCTTTCCTCCAGCTGCCACCCAGCTAGCTCACTGCCAGACAGGCCCTTCACTATCATCAGGAGCCAAATAGACCAAAGAAGGCAAGTTTTGGTTGGAGGTTGGCAGGAAATTCCTATAAGGCATCCAAAAGTCACACAAATTATTAAGGGAACACCTGCCTTCCTGATAGTCTTACTGAATACGCCGTCTCTCTTGTTTGTGCCAATAATTGAAGGTGGAGGTCTGTGACAGCCTAGCAGAGCTTCTCTCTCGCTCTGCCCTGCACCTTGCCCCAGCTACTTGATGCAATGCTGGATGCAGGAAGGCCTATTTCTTCCCCTGGAGCATCTGCAGTATTTCTGGCCAGCCTGCCCACTGCAGCCTTTCAGATCCATAACTCTGGGGCACGATAAAGAGCTGCAGGTGGTATCTGGTGCCTGTGAATTATGCAGGAGAGGGTCACCTTACCAGAGCTGGTGCTGACTCCAGGACAGAAGGGCCAGTGTGGCAGGCGTGGCAGGCCAGCGGTGCTGCCTGAGGGCCGTACTGGAGCCAGGCCTTGTTTCGTGTCTTTCAGCCTCTACTGCCCGAAGGATAACATTGAGGAAGCCCTCCTGCTGCTCCTAATCAGCGAGTCCATGGTAAGCCCCAGGGCCCTCCTCTGCCCATGTGGGGTAGGGCTGCGGGCTCGGGCACAGGCTGCCACGTCCCAGCCACACTCTGCCACCAGGGATGTCCCTGAAGTAGCGATCTTGGATCTGCTCCCCACACAGGGATGAGGCTTGCTCACTAGCTTTGAGTCAAGTGCACAAAGCTGCATTTGGAGACCTAGGTCCTGTCTCCAAATGAGTAGAAACTGAGCTAAAACGTCCCCACCCATTTCTTCTGGGATTACAAGAGATGGTTATCAGCATGTCAACAGTAAGTACGCATTGAACAGATCTGTGCTGGGTCCTTGACCCACGTAAGGGGGTGGAAGGAACATGGGCTTTCAAGGCAGAAGGCCTGGGTTCAGGTTCCAGCTCTGCCACTCGTTAACTGAGGGCCCTGGGCAAACCACCTAATCCCTTTGAACCTCAGTTTTCTCACCTATAAGATGATAGTCATTCCCAGAGGTAAGTGTGCCTGCAGAAGAAATTCACTCATTTGTGAAACTATCGATCGATCGTCATGTACTTTGTGCCAGGCTCTGTACTAGATGCCGGAGTCACAGCAACAAACAAATAGAGTGCAGCCCTGCCCTTGTGGAGCTTATGTCCTAGTGAGGGTGGTGGCCTCAGAGCTTAGGAGCCTCGGGTTGAGACTAGGTTTTTTAAAATGATGCATCTGAGAGCAGTGTGTGGAAGTAGAGTTTAAGAAACCAAGTCCCCACAAGCCGGATCCCTGAACAGCCAAAAACAAGTGTTCCTTTGGACACTCAGGACCGTGTGATGCCAGGGCTTATTTAGAGAACTTCGGTCAGTGGGTTACCTCCAACTCAAGCAAAGAAAGATGCTAGTCTGGGGGACAAGAGATTGTATTCTTCCTCAGCCAGGCCTGGTCCATTTGGATTCCGGAGGCAGATCTGATTTTCATTGGAGAACGATGTGCCCCTCACAGAGAAAGCACCCTCTGACCACAGACTGAACTCGTTTCTAATTATGAAATCTCAGACATAGACCATAAATAAGTACCCCGTCACTGCCCTCACACACCTCAGTTAGCTACCTCATCACCTAAGCTCTAAGGTGAGACTGCACCGAAGTCACCTGTCTCGGGAAACACCAGTCATTATTGTCACTTTCCTGTACTAAGGGTTACAATGAGGTCCACAGGTGGAAGGTCAAAAGGTGAAAACGGGAACATTTCTTAGGTCCTTTCTATGCCAAGTTCCAAGGTGATTATCTCATGTAGGTAGGAATTATGTTGAGCCATATGAAAACTTAACAGTTTCCTATGGTCAGTCTAACACTAATATGTTCCTGTCTTACAGATGAGATAAGTAAGGTCCAGGGCAGGTACATGTCTTGGTCAAGGTCACACTCTAATAATCCTTGCAGCCATGGACCTTGATTCACACCTGTCTCCCTAAATAGCTTCCAAAGTACTGGCTGGGATCGAGGCACTCTGTCTCCCCGAGTATTTCCTGTGACCTCTGCTTGACCTGGGTGCCCAGGACCAGAGTTCAGGTGCCTTTCCGTTAAGGTTATTCCCCGTCAAACCTCAAGCTGCCCATAACAAGGTAGAGAATGGCCTTTTGCTAAAAGATGGCCCACACTTGGAACCAAGGTAAATTTTCCTAATTTTGTGGTTTCCCTCCATGCAGCCTTTCCCTTTTTCGAGAGGCTGAGTGGCGGGCCGGCCTGCCCTGGAGACTCAGGGGGTCCAGGCCAGCAGGCCAGGCAGTACCCTGGGAATTCCCTGTGGCACACAAAGCAGAGGAAGTGCTCAGATGCTGAGTACACTGCCGCCGAGAGGAGGCACCTCTCCCAGGGCTGACTGGTTTGTTTCCTCTTGCTCACACCCAGCCTGTCACACATTTAGAAACTTTGAGAATTTGAGAGAGAGCTTTGGTGATAGACTGAGCTTTGGTGACTCATCTACAGAGGGCTTTCCACCTGGGATCTGGATCTGGCTTCTGTGGCTCAGAGCACTTTCTCCTAGTGACCAGACTGACTCTGGCTTCTCTCTTGTGCTTTTTCACACCTTCCTTCCCTGCAGTCACAGCCTCAAGTAAGTGTGGGCATCAGGCCCCGCTGCTCTGACCCCTCTGCTGAACTGTGAGGCTCAGTTTGGCCTCCACGTACCTGGGGGTTTCCCTCGTCTCTCTTTGACACTAGCTGGATTTGGCTGCAGATAATAGGGAGAAACCTCTAGAATTAGCAGTTGGCGGCGGTGGCTGTTACTCGTGTTCTCCCTAATATCAGAACTCATTATGCTGCAGTAAAAGTTGTTCCAGCACAGCCAGCTCAGCAAGCATGATCCTAGCTCTATTCCTCCAGGATCGCCAGGGCAGCTGCTCCAGGAAGGGGTGTTTGCACGTTTCCTGAGCACGTCAGCCCCCTGTTTTGTAGTTTGAAACTCAGAGGAAAAGCCTGCCTGCATGGGGTCTAGGTGTGGGGCTAGTGCCTTGACTATGGTTTTTGTTACAGGCTGACTGTGATCAGAATGAATGAATCCTTGTCTTTCAAGAGGTAAATTGAAACCTTACAAATGCTTCAACAGAAACACAAGAGATATGAGCTATAACTGGTTGAAGATTTGTGTTTTGGACCCAGTTTTGAGTCTTTGGGTCTGAAAGAGCATTTTAAAATCCATCCACCCACCCAGGCATCCAATCTTGTTTGAGCAGCTGCAATGTGCCAGGCTGTGCCCAGCACTGGAGATACAGTGGTAAACAGTTCAATCAGAGCCCCGTCCCAGGTGTACTCCCACCTGGTGCAGTATGCGCTCTAGAACATGGAGGAAACCGTAGTCCCCAAATCAGAAGGAATTACCCCCATCTGCTGAACCCTAAATGCGTATTTTAGTTTTTGAAAGACCCATGTATTAAAACCAGCTTGATTTTCTCAAACAGTTGGGGAACCAGGAGATATGGGAATCTTAGCCATTTCTAAAATACTGATCTAGGGGGAAAAAAGTACTGATCTAGGGCATAGAAGTATGTGCGACAGCAAACTGAATCTTCAGGTCCCCGTTCATTCAGCTGTTGGAAAAGTTGCTGCTGGCGTCAGGCTCTTGTGAACTGAAAAGGCAGAAAGGCCTGGTAGTGAGTGATGGCGGGGTCAGGGGGAAGCCTCTGGAGACTGGGGCCCGCAGGTTAACTCTAACTTTGTGCCATGGCCAATGTCAGGCATCGGCAATTTGAGTCTTGAATTTGCCATTTACAACCTGTGCGGCCTGAGCAAGTTTCTTACCTTCCTGACCCTCCATTTTTGCATCTATGAAATGGGGTTATTAGGGCCTCTCTTGCAGGGGTTTGGGCAGATTAAGAAAGTGAATATGGTGCCTGGTACGTTGTAGGCGTTGAACACGTGTCTGTTTTGTCGTGATAAATACTTAATTCTGACTCAGTCATTTTAGAAAACATTTAGGTTCAGATCTGTTTGGGAGAAAAATTGGCTTGAGGATACCATTTGGGGTTTTTTTTTTTGTTTTTTTTTTTTTTAAATGCTTCCTGGGCTTGATTCCATGTGGGACTCGGCAGACGAGCACAGATTGTTCCAGCTCTTGGCTCCTGGTTTGCTGTCACACGGGGCCCCACTCTGCTGCGGGCTGTAGTGGTAAAGGGTCTGATCACACTGCCAGCTCAGAACACTCAGTTCAATACAGAGGAAGAGCCTCTCGTCCTAGCTGGCAGGAAGAGCTGTGATTTCTGCCATAGGAGGCCAACGTGGCAGGAGAACGGGGGCTGGCGTGAGCCCAGCCTGGGTCACTGGGCAGATGGGACATGTCACAGAGCATGTCATTTCTCAGCTCTGTGGATGGGCAGTTCAAGAACCGGTGGTACTTATGTCTGCCAGTGGGGGACGACAGCACGAGCGGAACATGACGGCATCCCCCAAGATGGGGCAAGCGTCAGGCACAGATGCTGCCAGGAGAGTCTTTTCTAGGACGATTGCTGTGGGATATCAGCAGCAGGCCCTGAGGATGGGTTCTTGGCCAATGGAGAGGCTGCGTCTGAGAACAGGGCTGAGCTGGGCCCTGGCCACATTGCCCAAGAAGCTTGCATAGAGGTGGCATCTGTGACCTGGTTGGGAAGGCCCAGCCTTGAGTTTAGCTTTGATCCTCCCAAAGAGCCGTGCCGGGCCTGTGATAGCCTGGATGAGCCTACTGGACACTCTCAGAAAGAGCCAGGGGGTGAAGCCATAATGTCTAGGTTCTAATCTGGGTCCTTACCATCTATCTGTATGCCTTGGGGAGCCTCCTTGGGCCTCGGTCTTAGGACAGTAGTACATGAGAAGGTCATCGTGGAAATTATGAGATGCCACTTACAAAGTGTCCACAGGTTAGTTCTCTTTCCTTCTCTCAGCCTGTTTCTGTACAGAGTTAAAGAGGAGAGATATGGCTGGGCAGGAGTGAAGGTCAGTGCTGTCTGGGGCCCTGCGGCCACCAGAGGATCAGACTGGGGCTGGCAGAGGAGGCCCACAAGACAGCAGGAGAACAGGGCAGCAGAAACCTCCCTTGACTCTTGGGACCTTGCACAAGTTAGTTCACCCACTGGGGCTCAGTTTCCCCATCTGCAAAGGGGCCATAGTGGTTTCATTCTGCCCCTCCATGGGGTCACTGTGAGGCCAGAGGAGATGATGGACATGAAAATTCAGCTCCTAAAAGGGTAATGCATGGCATACACATAAGGGATGGCTATTTTAACAGGGATCACCTGCCTTAGGTTTCGCCGGGGCTGGCCCTCCTGAGGAAATGGCCATTCCCTTGTGGACCTTCCTATAAGCCCCCTTATTTGCCTCCTAAGTACTTGAGGCAGAGACCAGACATGGATCACGGTGACTGTGATGAACCATTGGATAATGGAGAATGGGGAAGAGCACGTTACTTTGACTTTGCCTCTTTTGAGCTGCCAGAAGGTCTGGGGTGCATGTCCTTTAGTCTGGGGGAGGCTGCCCCTGGGAGGACAGCCAGAGGACTCAAGACTAGGAGCAGGGACAGCCCATGAGCCCTGCCTGAGATTAAATATATGAATTGAACAAAAGCAGGGCATCCCTGGGGGTCAGAGGCCTTGGGGGTGGGCCTGGGGTTCATGCATGGAGAAACCAGGGGAGAATATTCTGCCATTATTCCAAGACTAGTAAGGACTGTGATGGTGAGAAGAATATTTAGTGACTGTGTGTTGCTTTAAGGGTCACAGGTGCATTCACATCTGTCACTGTATTTGATCTGGAAGATTTCCTAGTGAGGCCATTTAAATGGTGGAAGGAAAGGAGTGGCTGGAACTAGTTCAAGGCAGGCTGTTTATGGAGCAGGGAGGCATTGTGTGGCTTGAGGATGGTAAGCCCATGGGAGGAGGGAGCAGGACAGCTGGGATACCCGGACAGGGACTTGAAATCCTCAGTGTCTGAGGCCCTGCCCTCTGAGGCTTGCTCTGGCCCCTGAGCTGCGGGTGAATTCCTACCCTGTTGCTCCCCCCACAGCTTCCTTTTTTCTGCCCTATTTCACCCACCCCGCCCTGTTGCCATGGTTACCTACTTAGGCACAGCCCAGCAAGCACTGGAGCATTTCACCGCAGCCCTGCCCCGAAGCCATAGCAACCGCTGGGCAAACTTCTGCTTTTGGCTTTCCTTTGGGGAACCACACTTCCCTCTTGGCACAGGCTCTAGGTCCTGAAGGACCCCTGAGAAGTACCTTTCCTGCTGTCTCCCCGTTGGGAGCCCCAGTCCCCTGGCCTAGGAGATGCTGCTGCCACCCCCTCTTCTGTGCCTGTTCTTCTGACCTAATTCACACCCAGTACTAGAAATTCACCCCTCCCTTTCCTACCAGACCCACCTTAGGAGATGGCTGTTCTCTTAAAGGTCAAGGTCTAGGGCGGACAGGAGGAAGTTCCCACAGCTGGCCCGGAAACCTTTTACATGTCACTCATTCTACACACGTGGACTGAGTAAAGTGCTGTGTGCTAGCCTGTACTGGGAGTCTAGAGACATGTCCCTACCCCAGGAACTGGTGAACCAGTTGAGGGTGTGGAGGTCGCTGTGTATGTCCCGTGTTGAGGGAGGATGAGGGGGGCTCAGCCTCACTTGGTGAGATAAGTCAGGGATGGCGCTGAAGGGGCACATACCAGAGTTGAGTTGTGAGGAGCCAGTTGACAGAAAGAACAAAGACAAGTTGACAGAAGAAACAAAGACAGGCTTTGGTGAGGATAGGGAACTTCAGGGAGTTCTGTGTGGCCAGGGGAGGACTTGGGAGCTGGGGGGTGGGGGAGTGGGGGAGGAGAAGCTGGTGTGGTGGACAGATGGGGCACATGGTGAAGGGTCTGCTGCGGCAGCCACAGAAAGGAAGCTGGACTTTATCCTGGGGCAGTCAGGGGTGGAGATCCTGGCAGAGGCTACTCTTCAAGGACAAGCCAACCAGAGCTAAGGCCTATGGTGACAGCTGGCTGCTCACCAGCCCCAGAATGAGAATGGTCTGCATGGGCAGGTCCCCAGACCCTAGCTGTGCCTAACTAGGCCTCTCTTTCTGCACCACAAGAAAGCCACCCTGCAGGCTGCCTGCCCTAGCCTCTGTCCATCGGGATCTCTCTCCCACAGAATTCTAGCTCAGATTCCACTCGGTATGTGCCTATATATTGCTGCTGAGGGCAGAGACTGTGTCTCCCATCCTTTCATTCCCTAACACACCCCCCACATTACTGCCTGGTGGAGGCTGCCTCTCCAGACCCCATCCTGGGTGGTCAGAGCTGGGGAGTTGCTGGAGGTGAAGGCTGGAGGTGGAGGATTGGGGAGGAACATGGCCAGGCACAGAGCGAGTTTTGGAGTTTTGTGTTCCTACTTAGCTCAGTGAGATAGCTCCTGCCAGGCATCTCCTTGAAATTTCTTCTCCCTTCCTGTTGGTGCTTATGTGGGTGGATTTCACCAGGAAGGAGGGGGCTTTCTCTGCCACTTTCCCTCTCCAGTCCTCTCCCTTAACCCTTTGGAGTTCCTGACTGGCTCTTGTTTACCAGGCTGGCATCAGGGCTTAGCCTTTCTGGGGATCTCCTGGCCTCTCGGCACCCTCTCCTGGGGCCGGTCCACATCCATGGTGGCGGTGGGCAGCCCTTGGCTGTTGTGGATCCCCAGCCACTGGCTTGCCTTACTGCCTGAAATGCCCCTGTGGGTGAGTCACTTTTTTGGATATTATAGGCGCTTTGGCTTCCAGAAGCCTCAGTGGGAACACACTTCAGGCCTGCATAGTAGGACATCCGGAGCCCACAGTCCAAAGGTTGTTGGGCTTCTGGTTCTGCAGCCATTTGGGAGCCTCAGCCCCAGACCTGGAGAAGCAGGTAGTAGTCCTGGCCAGAGGGAGGATATGAGGCACATCTGTGGACAGGAAAGATTGTCTAGATCTGACCAGTGTGATCTGGGTTTTAAGAGCCAGCAGTTTCTTTTACTCTGTCAGGAAGGCGAAGTCCTTGGTTCTGAGGTCCTGTGTCGGGAAGGAGAGGAGGGTGAGTCCCAACACATGGAGGGGCTTCTAACCCTTCTGCAGAGGCAGGGGTATGCTAGGAAGAGAGACCCCTTGGGCAGAGGGAGAAGAGATAAGAGCGGAGGATGCTGGGAGCAGCCAGCAGGAGCATCTGGGTAGAATCCAGCTTTGCTTCAGCTCAGGCCATCCTCAGAGTGTATGGGGGGTGTTGGGGGGAGGATGCAGGGGCCCCAGAGCATCCCAAGCCTGGTCCTTGCTCAGAGACCCCCATAACTCCTATTCAGCTACTCCCAAGCCTGAGTACTATCCCTAGGGTTGAATATACTGGAGGATGGGTGGAGCATGCCACAGGTCACAGAACTTGAGGGTCCAGAATCCCTGATGGTGTGATTTCAGGCTCAGTGAGAACAGAGCTCCCCCTTCATATTGCACAGAATCGCCTAATCCTAAAGCACTCTTTCCCTGGGCCCTCCCTTCCCCTCTCTGAGCAGCCACATGGCAGTGCTGAGCTACTGAACTCCTGAGTGCTGGATGCCAAGCACAGAGGTCTTGAGTGCGGGGGAGATTTCTTGGGGAGGAACAAAAAGTTCCATGGTCGGAGAGAGTCAAGGATAGACCTGGAATGATAGGAAAAAGGTATGGGGGGTTCTATCAGAGAGACTCAGGGGACCCACAGAGTAAGTGAAGAGCTCTCCTCCGTGAGCCGACCGGGGGGGCCACCCACCTGACTTGGACAATTCCACATATTCTCTGGGGCTCTTTCTGTGAGTGGACAGTTTTAAACAGACAAGGAGCTCTCCCACAAAGCAACTGGTCTAACGCCTCAAAAATGCCAGTGTCTTGAGAGACAGAGAAAGGCCGAGGGACTCTTCCAGATGCAAGACACTAAAGGGACATGGCACCTGTGTGCAAGACATCATCCTGGATTGGATCCTGGAATGAGAAAAAGTAAACAACTAGTGAGGTGGCAAAATCCGAATGTGAACTGGTGTCAGATGGTAGTAATGGTAGTGTTACAGTCCCTGAATTTGGCATTTCTGTTGTGGTTATGAAAGGGTGTGTCCCCTTGTGTTTAGGAGTAAAGGACCATGTTGCCTTAACCAACCCATTATCATCATCATCATCATCATCATCATTAAGAGACAGACAAATGTGATAAATATTAACAATTGGGTTTACCATTATGGTACTATATTTGCAACTTTCCTGTAGGTTTGAGATTTTCGTAGAAGCACAATGACTACCTGGAGCTGGAGCCCTCAAAAATACTCCCTCCCCGCAACCTGGGCGAAGAGCAGAGGGCTTTCTCTCTTTGGAGAGGGCCTTTGTGAGGATGGGAAGGACTCTAGCTGTTTCTGGGAGTGGGGCCACCTGCTTGGCCTCAGTCAGTAGTGAAAGGGTGATGGTCACTTGGCCTGCGAGTCAGGGGTCCTGCGTGGCCAAGCACCTGCTTATTCTCTGTCCTCACTCTTTCCAAACCACGTCTCTCCACAGGCTGCTCGGGATGTGGTGCTGAGCCGGGCGCCAGAGCAGAAGGAGGACCGGGCGGTAAGCCTGCAGAATGCGGCGGCCATCTACGACCTCCTGAGCATCACGCTGGGCAGGAGGGGGCAGTACGTCATGCTCTCAGAGGTACAGCTGGCCCACCCCACCCAAGAGTCGAGTGGCACACGGAGGAATTCAGATGGAGCCACCCATTGTCTTCCTCCACTGTCCCTTCCCTGTCTGCACCAGAGGGTATAGCTCAGTTCTGGGAGGCCAGCCTTGGGACTGTTCCATTTTCAGTGCTAAGAGACACTGGTAGGGTGGGTTTTTTTTGTTTGGTTGGTTGGTTTGGTTTTGCTATTGTTTTTATTTTGAAAGAACACATGGCATTGTAAAGAGAAGCACAAGAGGAAAATTTTCACCCCTCGATTTCTCCAAGATGACAGCGATGTTTTGTGACTGCCTCTCCTGGCAGGGCTCTGAGCTGAGTGGACAGACACCCATTCTGTTGGACAGACCCTACTGGGACAATGCTCAGTGGGCTGTGCCCAGGGAGTTGGTGCCTCTCCTGCCTCCTACATGCAGTGCACGTGGCACACACACATTTTTGAGCTTTCAAGTCTGAGCTGAGATCAAGGTGGCTTTGAGGCCTTTGTCTCCTGCCAACAGTGGGCCTCTTGGCAGTAGATTCTCTTTCCAAGTGTTTAAGAGGGCTCCTGAAAGGAGGGACGGTGACACCTGCTGAGCCCCTGCTCACACCAGGCACCACACAAAGTGCTTTCCGAGACGACCCCCTTGTTAATGTGGGAAGGATAAGTGGTGTTCTCGCAAGTTTAACACAAGGAGGGAGAGGCCCAGAGAGGTGGCTTTTTGCCCAAGATGGTGCAGGGAGTGCATGTTGAGCCAGCAGGTGAACCCAGGCCTTTGAGCTCTTAAAGTGTGTGCTATCTGTACCTGTTCCCCCCACCCCCCTCCCCTCACCACCCACCTGACTCATGCTGGTGGCATCTGCCTCGAGCACCTGGAACTTCTGTGGGAGACTATCAGATCTCACCGCGCAGCCCCTGATTTGGGGTTGCCTGGGACTGGATAGGCCAGTGGAGCAGTACATTTTCTCAGTGCACTTAGAGAACAGCAGGGCAGAGAGGAGCCTTTATATTGGGGCAGCTTTTTCTCCATGGCCTCTGCAGTCAGCCTGCTCTGCCGCTTACCAGCCCTGTGACTCTGGCAAGTCATTCAAGCCTTAGCTCCCTCATCTGTGAAATAAGGGTAGAGACCCCACCTCACAGGGCTGTTGGAGGAATAAATGAGGTAATACACGTAGAAAGCTGAGAGCACTGCTATGCACAATATTAATAAATGCCAGATGTTATTTTTATTGTATCTCTGAGACATTTTGAAAGCACTTTCACAAATCGCATTTCATTCGCTTTTCACCATCACCCTGTGAGATCATTCACGTGTTATGGATGTGGGAACCCAGAGCCAGAGAGGGTGAGAGACTTGTGCAGGGTCACAGAATGCCAGTGGCGGGGACAGGTTACCCTGGGAATTTTCTGACGAGAACCAAGAACGGGCCTCCCGCGCCTCCTGCAGGCAGTGACCTGGCAGCGATTACCCCAGGAGGGCATGGATGGGCTGGGGGTGGGAGGACCCCAGCAGGGAAGTGCTGACGTCTCCCTCTCCCCAGTGCCTGGAGCGAGCCATGAAGTTTGCGTTTGGCGAATTTCACCTTTGGTACCAAGTGGCCCTTTCCATGGTGGCTTGTGGGAAGGTAAGGCCCTGGAGTGCTGGGGGTCGCACCCTGACCCTCAGGAGCACTGCTCCCCTTTGGTCACCTCCTAGAGGTGGGGGGTGGCGGACAGTAATTCAGAAGTGTCATCTGGCAGCCGATTTCCATCTCCAGGGAAGTGAGGGCATGGGAGGGCCACACACAGACCCCCGTGTGAATCCGGGGTCCGCGTGTGAGTTATGAGTGGGCCAGGTATGCAAGGGGGTGCTTTTTTCTGAAGATATGTGTATGCCTGGGGCACCATAGCATTTCTGCAAGTGAATTGATGGGTACGACTGGATGAGACAGGTGTGAGGCGTGGGCTCCAGCGAGGGGAGCATTGTTGCATTGGGCTGTAGCTCTCTTCTTGCTCCTTGAGCATGGAGTCATGAATCAGGAGCTGACCGCATCCCCGGTCTCAGGGCTACATCTGCTCTTTACCCACCAAGCCCTCATTTTTCCTCAGATGAGAATCACACTTACATAAGTCTCTATTTTAAGCAGTGACATGAAAGGAAAAGCTTTCCGGGGCTGGGTGCTGGGGCTGTTGGAGCTGAGGATGCTTCGAAGGCAGGAAATAAGGTGGCATGAGCTCACAGATCGTTCCAAGAGCTGTAAACACCAGGGCCCTTTTGTGGGGCTGAGGGAATTCCTTGCCACCCCCCGCCCCCACCCATCTGTGCCACCTGCCATTTCTAGCCCCGCAGCCATCTCCGAGGAGGGCCCTTCTAGGCTTGCCAGCACCTCCTCCAAGAATGGAGGGTGTACAGGCTGGGTCCTGGCAGGGAGAGGGAAGAAGAGCAGGTGCTGCAGCTTGACAGGTGGGAAGTACAGCTGAGAATCAAGTAGGGCACCTTCTCAGCCCCCGCCCCACCAGGCATTTTGTCTTCCCGAACATTCTCCCC
>NW_011888847.1:2034321-2093233 GCF_000151845.1 Pteropus vampyrus | reverse complement strand
GCAGGAACTCCTCTATCCCTAGCCCAGTACTGGGCACAGAGCAGGCCCTTGGCTGAGACACCTGGAATTGGCCTAATAAGCCTAAGCCTAGAGCCCGAGGAAATCTGGTACATCTGGGCTGAGAAATGCTCCTCCTTAGCTGGTGGGAAAAGGAGGGGTAGCCAGCAAGGGGCAGTGGGTCTAGAGTGAACACAGACAAATGGGGTCCCAGTTCTGCAGCCGCCAGTTCCTCACACCATGCTATGGACAGTGAGCCTTCTAGAGCCCCATCTCCTCATCAGTACCTCCGGAGTTGCCAAGAGCTAATTAATGGCTCAGCCCACAGTAGGGCCCAGTATAGGGGAATTGTAGTTACAGGCACATGTCTATGCCTGCCTGGGGTTCACACTGGAATGGGGGGTTTGCATGCTGGGTGTGTGTATGGGGTGAGGGGGTCACTGCTGAGTTTCATGGAAAAACATTGGATTCAATCAAAAGGTCCCAGCCCTGAGTGAGTATGTGTGTATGGGTGGGGAGCAAGGAGACAGAGGCCTCCTCTCTGGCCAAGGTAGTCACCACAGAGGCAGGGTTGGGTTATGAGCTTAGAACCAGACTGCTCAAACCCCAGCTCAACCACTTATGGACAGTATGGCTTTGAACAAGCTACTTAACTTTTCTGCATTTTCGTTTCCTCGTCTGTGGTTAGAGACATAGCACTTATCTCATAGGAGAGTTGTGAAAATCAAATGACTTACTATTGATAAAGCCCTTAGAATAGAGGTCAGCAGACTTTTTCTGTAAAGGGTCATATACTTGATATTTTTGACTTTGCAAGCCAAGCAATCTCTGCCTTCTTATCATGAAAGCAGTCATATACAATACATGCGTGAATGGGTGTGGCCAAGTTCCAATAAAACTTTATGAACAAAAGCAGACAGAGGGCCAGAATTGGCCCTCTGACTTGCTGCAATGTCTGGTGCATAGTAAGATCTAGAGAAGTGTTTTCTGGTATTCTTCTCATTTGTGATTAGTAATATCCTTGCCTGGCTCCGTATGCTCTCCCCTCCTGGCCCTCCATCCATACTTGGTCATCTTCAGCAGGTCCACACTGGCCCTGTCTCTGCGGCTGAGTCCTTGAAGCCTTGGGGGATCCCCAGATTCCTATCTGGAGGTTTTTTGTGGCTCTGCCACCTTTGCTTCTCTCCTCTGCCAGCCTTTACATTTCCACTCCACTCCCCACCACCGGCCCTGCCTCCAAGTCCCCATGTGGATTTGGCTTCATCCCATCATCTGTTAATCCAAGAGTGTTGAACTTAGAAGTTTGAGAGAACCATTTTCTACCTCTAAAATTTCTGTGGTTTAATTTGAATTCCTTTGGAAGAGTGTCCATCTGTTGTCACCTTATCTGTTGTGATATCTCTTCTGGGCAAGGGTCACAGCCTCCATTCTCCAAATAAAGAAACTGAGGCACAGGAGGGACTTGCCTGCCCACACTGCCTGGGCTCCTCCTACTGGGCCCTCTTCCTGCCTCTTGAGAGGAAACAGATGCAGAGCAAGGACGTAGTTTGGGAACTCCCCCCACTGTATGCATAAGGCACCCAGTCTGTTGACCAAGGCCAGAGAGTGACGGTATTGCCTGCTCTTTCCTCTGCAGTCGGCTTACGCTGTGTCGCTGCTACGGGAGTGCGTGAAGCTGCGGCCCTCAGACCCCACCGTGCCCCTGATGGCCGCCAAGGTCTGCATCGGGTCCCTGCACTGGGTGAGTGAGCTGCGGGGGCAGAGAGCCCAGGTCCTGGTGTCTTCCTGTGGGAGGATGGTAGCAGGTGGGCATGAGATGGCAGTGTCCTCGTCTTGCTTTGTGAGGGTGGTATAAATGACATAAGGTATGGAGAAGGCTGGATGGGTCAGAGAGGCTTCCTGGAGGAGGAAGCCTTGGACTGGGCTTAGAGGTCTGAGGGAAGATCCAGGTGTGTATGGGGTGAGGGGGTCACTGCTGAGTTTCATGGAAAAGCATTGGACTCCAGCCCTGAGTGAGTGTGTGTGTATGGGTGGGGAGCAGGGAGACGGAGGCCTCCTTTCTGGCCAAGGTGGTCACCACAGAGGCGGGATTGGGCAGTGGTTATGAGCTTAGAACCAGACTTCTCAAACCCCAGTGGCAGGCCCTTTCATCATAGCTTGCTTTCCCCAGCCCCATGATTAACAGGAGAACCCTCTTGCTCCCCAAGTCTTTTCAGGGAGACTGTTGGCATCTTGCATTCTAAAGGTGGGGCACCCTTGGGATGTGGGTGGTATGTGGGTGCCAGCAGTGAAGAGACACCGAGGCAGAGCACTGCAACAGAGGGTGGTAGTGTGAGCTTGGAGGCTGCAGAGAAGGTGGGCTCACCAACCCTAACTCACACTCCTGCGTGTTCCCAGGGCTCCTGAGAGGGGCTTCAAGCCCTTCACTGGGATGAAGCCCAAAATACCTGTCTCACTGAGGTGGGCAGGGCAAGGCACCTGCACTCCCAAGGCTGCCGGCTCCGAGTAGCTGTGGGTCCACCCAGCCAACAGCCGCCCTTGCCAGGAAGCCCTAAATTTAGGTCTTCCCGCCGTGGAGGAGCTGTTTCCCTCAGCAGCATAATTACAGTAATTATGTGCATTCAGATTACATGGTAATAAAATTAGGATCAAATCAGTCCAAATTGAAATCAGATGAGTTAGGAGCAAAGTAATCAATGACAACATAAATAGAAAAGCACAAAAGGAAACTTAAACATGCAGACTTGTCATCTGAATCGGGAGGAGGGTGAGCTGTTTAACCTCAGCTGAGCATATTTGCATTTGGGGGCTGGTTTGAGCTTGCGTTTAAATCGGGTGCGAGTTAGAGTGGGTTGTGCTGGAGGGCCAGGGGAAGTGGGGTGCTCCTGGCGGCCTTTCCTGACCACACACTTCACCCTTCACAGCTCCCTAGAGCCCCCCTTATACTTGCCTTGGACTTCTAGCACTTCACGTTGTAATCAGCGGTGTTTCCTGAGGGCAGGAACTGTCTGTCTTCCTCCTTCAAACCCCAGCCCTGAGTTAATGCCTGGCGCTAATTGGATGGATCCTACTTGCCAATGAACACAATCACTTGGCACTGAATTCTGCCTTATATGGCACTTGTCTTTCTCTTGATTAAATGGGGAGCTTCTTACATCCTGAGCCCCTCTCCCTTACACAACCCTGCATAAAGTAGGTGTTTGCTAATATCTTATAAAATGATACCCATCCCAGCTGGCTGGGAGGGATGGGTGTGGGAGGTCTGCATCTGGTTCAGTGGTTCTCTGTGGCTCCCTGGGTTGCCACTGGGCCAAGAGCAGGCTGTGGATAGCCAAAGGCAGCCCGTTCTCCATGGAGGCTGGGATGGGAGCAGCCCAGGACTCTATTGTCAAGGCTGTGAGCAGAAAGAATGGATCTGACCGTGGCGGGCAGAGGGGTGCTAGTGCTGTGACAGGACATGGATCCTGAAAGGTGTTTGACACCACCTCTTTTCCTGCCTTCTTAGCTATTCTGGCTCACATTGGCCTCCAGCAGGCCCAGCCATTGCCCAGCCATTGCCCAGCCAAGCCCTACTAGCAAGGGATAGAAATCTGGGGGTGGAGAATTTGGCCCATGTTGCAGGAAGGGAGGCTGAAACTAGGACATTTGAAAAACGAGTTGTGCTGGCTGAAACCAGACTGGATGGCCATTTGCCTAGAGGCGGAGCACCTGCTGTCCCCAGGGACTGTCCTTATGCCCAGAGCCAGTGTGGGATGTCCCAGGCTGTGTCTGGGTCCAAGCAAGGTTGTCCCTGGGCGAGAGTGGGTAGGGAGGGGATTGGGCAGAGGAACCTACCTCCACAGTCGCATGCTGGTTGACATGGGGTTTGCAGCGGGGTGGCAGCAGCTGGAGAAGCTAGAGGAGCCTGTGGCTCCCCTAGGTTACAGCAGTGTGCGGCAGCCTCCTGCTTTGGCATGGCCACTGTCTCTCCAGGGTCACCAACCAGTTATTTGGGCAGGATAAAAAGGAGATGTAACGATTTTTTACTATTCCTCCAAACACAATTATTTAACATTCGTTTATTTAAAAAGTGGGATCTTTTCTAGGAGGATAGGAGATGGGGGTGTGCATATGTACTGTGTGTCATGCACGGGAGAAAAGGTTGTGAAGTGGAAAAGCAGGCCATGATCCCCTTTGGAAAAGACTGCGATCCTGTCAGTCTTCCTGAGGGGACAGTATGGGGTGGTAGAAAGAGTGCAAGCTTTGGAGGCAGAGAGGATAGGGTACAAATTCCCGCCCACCCACTTAGTGCTGTGTGACTTTAGGGAAGTTATTTACCCTCTCTGCACCTCATCTGTAACCTGGAAACAATCACATCCAATATTATAGGTGGCTGTGAACATCAGAGCCGAGCGGTGTTCCTGCTTAGTGGTGTCCCTTGCAGGTATCTGGTAAATGGCAGCTATCCCTGTGACACCCCCTTCAAAATAGCAGGCTGTCAAAAAGGTTGCGCTCTTGTGTTATTGCCTTCATTTTTCAGATTCAGGGGTGGAGAGAGCCAGGAAGATAGATTAAGTGTTCATGAGGCAGGGGAGAAAGAATGCTGGCTCTAGCTTGCGGGGGTTTAGGAAAAGTGCCTGCTTTTCCCAGGAAGACAAGAGTACATTTTCAAGAGCAGATAACAACAGATCTTGGCCTAAGGAGAAACTGGAGGTGCTCTTTTAAAAAGCTCCGCAGGCTCAGAAGTGACCTTTCTCTAGTTCCCAGGAAGCTGGAGGACGGTAAAGCTTCCAGGCGGACAGCCTGTTTGGCCCATAGCAAGATGAAGAAGACAGCCTGAGTGTGAGCAAAGCGTGTAGCCAAAGCCCATCCCCGTTGGGACCAAATTAGGACAACTGGAGAGATGCAGGAACTTGTAAAGTCATGGGAACGTTCTTACTTATGGAAAGCGAAAGCAAAGGGTCAACACATGCTATCCTTCAGTGCGTCCTTTCCCCAAAGGGCCAGAGAGGAGAAAAATGAAGAACCCCAGAGGGCAGCCATGAATCAGGAGGCTCAGAGAGCAAGACGTAGAGTCAGGAGACCTGGAATAGAAACTCAGTTCTGCCACTTACTGGCCATGTGACCTGGGGTGGGTCCCCTAAGCTCCCTTGTGCCCCAGAACCTTCAACTGTGAAGCACCCATTCCATCAGGTGGCCTTGGGGCTGGGAAAGGCCTGGAAAGCACTAACTTGCTCTGGAATTGCAAGGGGGGGAGATGGCCAAGATCTCCACTTGGGTTTGTGGCAAAGTTACATGATTGCTGTAGGTAAAGGAGGCATTAAAAGCAGTGTATCACTGAGTAGGGAACAGTTGAAAAGAACTTTGAAAACCCCTCATCCTAGAAGTATAATGGTGAGCAAAGAGGGCTAGTGCTGGGACCTGAGTGAATCTTGCGGAAGCAGTGACCACAACTACAGAGTCACCAGCTGTTAACTTTGGAGGCCACAGGAGGAAGCATCTGGAGATTGGAAAGGACCAACAAGGTCCTAGGTGGGGATGAAGATGATTGTAGATGGGCAGGCACTGGGCTATTCAGTCACCCATTTGGTTTTCACATCGCAGGTTGATACCCATTAGTGGGTTATGAAATAAAACTCTATTTAAAAAAAAAAAATGGAATAGACTATTAGAGAATAGATAGAAAAAATCTGAGTGTATTATGTGTTGTTGGGGTGAGTGTTGCGACAAAGGGCAGGTTTGTGGTTCCTGGACCGTGGGTCGGGGTCAGAGTCCGGCCAGCCCAGCACAATGCACGGCCCAGGGCTGTGGAGACCCCGCTTGCCTGTGGGTAAATTAACTCCTTTTCTGTGACTCAGGGTCCAGACAGAAACAAGGCAGGCAGCCGAGTCCCCTCTCGGGATTCCAGGAGAGTCTTTGTTGCCACTTCCTAATTTGTCACTGAGATCATGTATTTATAGGGGAGGGATCTACTCAGATGGCACTTGTCACATCTCAGGCTGAAGCTTAAAAAAATTCTGGAAAATTATAGATGTAAAATTACAACTAATAATAATTATGTATGTCTGGCCCCAGGGCTTGTGTTCTTAGCTACCAGGCTGCCCCACTCTCTGTGAAGACTACCGTTCACGGGTGTGGAGCTGACTCTGGACTCGGGTGGGATTATAGGACTTCAGGACAAAGGTGGCAAAGCCACATTCTCAGAGGCTCTAGGAATCTCACTCTTGTCTTAGATGAAGGGGAATTGCGCATTTACATATACATGAAACTATATATAAAATATATTTTTTATATTTTTATGATATATATTATAAAAATGCATATTTTATATTTAAAATACATATGTATTTTGAGGTTGTTCATATTTAATAGACGATAATATTTCTTTTCCTTCATAATCACTACATTGACTCCACATGTAAAAAGTTAATTTGTTTCTGATCATTAATAGAAATCAAAATAGTGTTGGCTGTGTAGGAAAATGGTACATTGGGAGTTTGATTTGAGGCAGATGCTGACACTGTGCTTAGAGACCATTTTAAACTACATAGGTAAGGCTGGCAAGCACTGGAGAAGGAAAGCTACTGACCTGGGGGTCAGAGTTGACGGCAAGTCAGTCAAGCTAAAGATGTATGTTTTCGTTTTTTAAAGCTAAAGGATGGTGCGCTCTATTAATCCAGAATATGATGCGTGTGTACTGGAGAGTAATTTTCTGTTTGCTAGTAATCGCTGAGCCTTGTTCCCAGTACCCTCTCTAAACGGGTGGCCAGAGGTAGAAGCTTGGTGTTTGCCAAGTAGAAGGACACGGCCATGGGCAGAGTGTTTACACATGGAATGGGTTTGTTTTTTTTTTTTTTTTTTATAACTTGCACTTGATGGTTTATAAAAAAGCCAGCTCCTTTTGAATGAGGCATAATGATGTCTAAAGACGGGGTGTGAGATGAGCCATGTCAGCAATGGGAATGTTAGGAAGGACGAACAGTGCCGTTTCCTCACTTACCCTTCCCGTGGTACTTCCTGTCCCCCCTCTGCCACGAGGCCTCCTCGGACAACCCCAACCACATGATAGCCCCGCCTTGGAGCTCCCAAAACCCCATGGCAACCCCACACAGTAGAGCCTTAATTAAGAGCCACCTTCTTCTCCAGGGTCTCGCCCTCCTTTTTGTCGGTTCACAGGATTCCATGAGCTCATCAGGCATCCTGCCCCTTGTCACTGGGCATCCCCAGCTGGGCCCAGCACAGAAGCTGCAGACGCTTCAGTGGAGATTTTCCAGGAGGAGCAGTTGGAGTGGGGGATGCAACTCCCTATTTTACAGATGAGGACCTTTGGGGTACAAAATCTATATAGACCCCTAGGGTGATCAGGCGCCAAGCCAGAATCAGGGCTGGTGTCAGTGGGCTTGTCCTCCTGTGCTTTTCTCTCAACCTAGCTCTCACTTCAGGCCCCCGCAGCCTTCCTGAGTCTTGCTGGGCCAGGTGTTCCAGGAGACAGATCTGTATCTCCAGCCTTGGGCCTACCCAGCCAGTTGGGGCTGGTCAGCAGGCAGCTACAGGATTTCCTGAGCTGATGTCTCCCCCTAAACCCCAGCTCCTTAGTTCCGATGGAGTCAGAGGCCCAGCTCTCTGAATCCCTTGTCTTTTCATTGACCAGCTCTCCAACCTGGAGGTGTCCCACTGCCTAGGCCAGCAGCTTGAGCTCAACCGCGAGGGGACAGGAGGGCTGCCCTGATCAGCATTTGGTTTGTCGGGGATAGTTGGGCCACCGAGGGATTCAGCCATCTCTCTCTGCGCTGTCAGCTCACCCTTCTGCCTCCCTTGTACTTTGGTTTTATTTTTTCTCTCTCTGTTCACTGACTGGGTTCTCTGCTCTGTCAGCCTTTTTCCTGCACATAACTCATCACAGCTGCACCCAAATGGCGGACTTGGCTCAACTTGCTTCCCCACACTGATGGCCTCTGTCTCAGCATCTCAACTTCACACTCCAAGAAGGGAGAACCCATTGCCCACCCTCTAGCTGTGGCCAGCAGTCAGGCTACAAGATGCACAGAGCTGCCCCACTCCTGAGGGAGTGGGGTGGGCCTAGGAAGGGACAGGAGCAGGGCGGAGCCCGCTGGCTTGGATGCCAGAAGCCAACTTAGGTTTGACTCTGCTTCCTGGTTGGCTGACTTCGTGGGCCTCTACTGGGGGAAGACACTCCACACAAAAGGGCCTTGACATCTGGGTGGCAGTGGGCTTTGGGTATGATTTGTTTAGCCTCCTTGCTATGGGGCGATACCCATCTTTGTTCTCGGTGACACGAACTTGGGTACACTGCCATGCCAAAGATATGGACAGATGACATTCCTGGACCTGGAAGGAGGAAGGGGGCATTTCTTGGAGGCCTGTGGGCTGTGAGTGTGCTTGGCTGAGGCCTACCGCTGTCCCTTGCCTCGCTGACTGACCTGACTGCCATGGGTGCCCCCAGAGCTCTGGGAGGCCTACTTTGTGTACGCCCCTCTCTTCGTGTTACATGTTGTCCATGATGATATGTACACATGTGACCTGTGCCAATTGCTCCCTTTCCAACTGGAACAGTCCTTGCTGCTTCCAGGACAAAAATGGCCCCAGGCCTTTTTCCCCTGAAAGGTTTGAGCTCCCGGTGTTGGGGAGCGAGCTCATAGGCAGAGCAGGAACAGCAGCCTGCCTGCTCTGTAAGGTGGGCAGTGTCCCCCAGGCCCAGTACCAAGGCCTTGCCTATCCCTCTACCCTGCCCCTGGCTTCCCTCTGCTGAGCATGGCAGGGACAGATGCAGGTACCTACAGAAGCCAGACAAGGAAAGGAGCTGGCAGACTGGCCTAGTCCTGGGTCCGTGCTCTCAGCAGAGCATGTCTTGGGAGGCGCAGGTCCCTGGGGCAAGGGAAGCTTTCTCTGGGAGAGGCAGTGCCCTGTGACCTTGAGCACAAGGCCCCTAGGTGGATGGGGAGGTCCAGGGAGTCACTGGTAGAGGTGACAGCTTTGATCCTTCCACTCTGGCTGTGTGGCCTCAGACCAGCCACCTGGCCTTTCTGGTCACGCTGCCCTCACATGAGCAATTGCAGTTCTGAGTGACCCATGCTGGCGACTGAGCAGCCATATGCCAAGTCCAGCAAAGCCCCTCTACTGACCTTGGCCTCTCCTCTCTGCAGCTGGAGGAGGCAGAGCGCTTTGCCATGATGGTGATCGACCTCGGGGAAGAAGCCGGGGAGTTCCTGTCCAAGGGTTACTTGGCGCTGGGTCTCACCTACAGCCTACAGGCCACTGACGGTGAGTGCCGGGGCCTCAGAGCCTATGCTTGGGGTGGATCAGGCCTCCTGATGGCCTCCTAGGCAACTTCAATCTTCCCACCTCCCAACACAGCCCCCTTGACTCCTCAAGGACGGATGTGCACACATGCACACGCACCCCTCAGTCCCATTTCCACTCTTACCCAGACTTCAGCACTCCCAGACGTGCCTTCTTCATCAACCCATTCTTCCCCCACTTCAAGGCCCAGCCCCAGTTCCTGGCAGAGTCCATGCTGGTGCTGGCAGCTGTAATGAGCCGCCAGCCTTGACCCTCGTTTTGGTTCGTTCTGGTTCACCTTTACCCTCAGCACCGCTGTGACTTTTTAAAGTCTTTCAAATCCCCCTCCATGCATGGCATAAAGCTGAGTACATAGAAGGTGTTTAATAAATACTTGTGCTTGGCGGGTGGGTTCCTTTCTGCCACTCAGAGCCTGGCGTTCTCTCCCCAAGCCTGCCAGCTCAGCTGTGTGTCCCCCATGGATCAAGCAGCCACCTACTTCTGTATCCTTGCAGCTTGAGGGAAAGGGAGTGATGTTTCCACCCCCGACCAAACCCAGGATAGGAATCAGCCCCCAAAAGTATGATAGAGGTTACTAGGGAGCTGGGGGAAGGAAGTTGGCATTTGGAGAGTACAGACTCTCTGTTAGGGATAATGAAAAAGATCTGTAGATAGAGATTGGTGATGGTCGAACAACATTGTCCATGTGCTTAATGCCACTGAATTGTACACTTAGAATTTGTTAAAATGGTTTAAAAAATTAAAAGCCATAGCAACCTCATAAGGAAGCCCAAGGAGGCATGTGGCCAGAATGGATGTGGGAACCTCACGGCTCGGGTCCAGGTGGCAGAAGCAGCGAGTGGAAGGACCTGGTGTGCCGAGAGCCATGCTGGGAGGCTGGGGCTGGGCGGACCCCTACCCCCACTCTGAAGACCCTTCCCTGGTAACCAGGGCAGGGGGTGGCATCAGTCCAGAGCTGCTTGAGTGAGTGCAGGCATTTGCCAGACAGGGCCCGATGGGGCCTCCCCCTGCAGAGCGTATGTGCCCTGGGGTGGGACAGGGCTGGGTTGGCCCCTTCAGCACTCCTCAGCACCAGTCATGGCATCTTCATCCTGTCTCCTGCAGCGACTCTGAAATGCAAGCAGGATGAATTGCACCGGAAAGCACTGCAGACACTGGAGAGGTGAGGAGGGCCCAAATTTCACAGAGGCACGAGGTGGCCCACGCACATGCTTTATGTCGGTGGACCCTCCGATGTATACAGAGCAAAGGTTCATGATCCATTTTATTGACCAAGAAATTGAGTCTCTGAAAACTCACACAGGAAGCAGGCCTTTGGGATTGGATGGGCAGGTTGAGCCTTTCAATACTCGTCACCTTCCTTTCCCTGCCCCAGGTTGAGCCCCAGCCCTCCTGAGCTCAGGGATCTAAAATGGGAATAACAACTCATTATGGTTGTGATAACTACCTGAGATAAAGCAGGAAAGCACCTTACATAGTGCCTTACTTGCAGCAGGAGCTCAAAAATAGTGTTTGTCTCCTCCCGGCCCCTCCCCAGTTCAAGGGGTCCCCTCCACCCTCAGGGTCTGGAGGAACTTGAGGGGAGGCAAAGAAGCCCCTCCCCAGCAACACCCCTCTCTCCCTCAGACCCATCCTTGCTGAGCCCCTCTCTCTACCACCGCCCAGGGACCCCTGAGTATCCCTCCCCAACTCTTCCTCTGGCCCCACAGCAGGGCTCTTCCCTCAGCCCTATGTGTCTCGTCCCGCAACGATGCCCGCCCCCTCCCCCAGCACTGATGTGGAAGCTCCTCAGGCTCCTGCCAGCTTCCCCAGAACATGGGGCACATGCAGCTCCTCCTGGGGCAGGTTGTTCCTGAACTCAGGGAGGTCAGAGTCCCATCCTGGCCAACCCCCTCAGAGCGCCCAGGGTAGGGGCACATTTCCTTCCTTCCCCTGCCGCCTCTTCATTCCCCAGCCACCTGCTCCCCCCCACCCCCCCTCACCCCCCCCTTCCTCAGGGAAGTATTCCCTTCTGTCCCATGCTGGAGAGGGCAGGCTCCAGGCTCTGTATAAGGCCACAGCAGGGCCACGACCAGGCTAACAGCTGCCCAGAGGAGAGGGGCTCTTCCCACTCCCAATCCTACCCCTCCCAGGCAGCCCTCTGCCTCAGCCAGAGCTAGCGATTGAGTAGCCAACTGCCCCTGCCTTAGGCTGCCTGTGGCTTCCTGCCATTTTCTCCCAGCTGGGCACCCTCCCAAGCTAGACCAGGCAGAATCCCTGACATTTTGCCCCAACACATGACATGCTGGAAGCAAATGTCACACAACGGTTGCCCAACCCTTGATGACTGACTTGGTGCTGCTTTTCCCCATACAGAGCTCAGCAGCTGGCACCCGGCGACCCCCAGGTCATCCTCTATGTCTCCCTGCAGCTGGCCCTTGTCCGACAGGTGGGTCCTCACAGTACCTAACCCTCAGGTCTCTGGGGGCTGCTGATCTTCTCCTGGCACCACTGCTTTTACTGACCATGTGACCCTATGCAAGTGATTTGACCTTTCTGAGCCTCTATTTCCTTATCTGTGTGAACACTTTCATATGTCACCTCAGAAGAACCTAGTAAGGATTAAGTCAGATAATGAGGCAAAGCCCCTGTTTTACCTTGCGCTCCACTCTGCATCGGCTTGGCGTCTCCCCTTACCGCACCCTGACTCTCATTGCAGGGCCCTTCCCTCTCACCCCATGCTCAAACCCTTGTCCTGGTGCCCAGGCGTGCCCTGGCCTTACTTGTCACTTGTTGTCACTCTGAGTTGTCTTGTCTCCCTCTCTGAGTCCTTCTATCTCAGCCATCGTCTCCCTGGCAGCCCTGCTGTCTGTCGTTCCCTCTGCTCTCCCCTCTTCCTCTCGTACCCGCCCCTCCTCCCAGTAAACTTCGTCCCTTCTTCACCTCCAGGCTGCCCCTGACTGTCTCAGCCCCTCGCCCCACTGTACCCACGGCTCCTGACTTCCAGGTCCTGGATGAGGCACTTGATACCTCTGCGCTGTTCTCTCAGGAGCATCAGTCTGCTCTGGTGCTCCCGGGATCATGGACGGAAAGATACCTGAGACCACTTATTTTTAGCTCTTTGTAAAAGAACCAGTGCTTTTCTTGCCAGTCTAGTTCATGATAAACCTTTGGTGATGCATTTTTTAATACCTTTAATTATTCAGACACCTCCGATGAATGGCGTCTTTTGTCTCAGATCTTGGTAGTATCATGGGGTCAAGACTCTAAGCTAGACCTGGCCTGCCTGGGTCTCAGGCCCACCAGCCCATCCTACCCAGAGTTTGTATGGCTGTCTGAGCAGTGATGGCTGCAGATTCAGATACCCAGCCCAAGATAATGGGGTCCACTCTGTGGAATCACCAGGGCAGGAGCAGCCTCACGGGGCATGGGCAAGCCAAGTTGGAAGCCACATTGACCTTAGCTTCCTCGTTCCCTTTCTTTGACCTTTCCACAAAGGTAGGTCCCTATGGGAGGACTCTGGGCCTGGCACTGCCCAGGCCTATGCAGAGGCCAGGTGGAGACCAGGCAAGGGCCAGGCACACCAAAAGCCGAGGCCTCAGCTGGCCTGAAGTACCGGCCTCTCAGGGAGCATGGCGAGGGGTTGGGGGGCGGTGCTGTGTCTGAGGTTTGATAAGGAGCAAGACTTTCCAAGAAGAATGATGAGACTCCTGGGAGGATGGTGATAGTCACAGGGGCTGATGCAACCACCAGGCCTGAGAGCACAAGAGAACAAACACACTCCTCAGGACTAGAAGGGTCTTACCTGGTCATTAGCTGCCTAGCTTTGAGAGCTTGAAGAGGGAAGCACATTTTCAAAGGTGTACAGTACTCTGCAGGACATTTGTCCTACATTGTCTTGTCCTCTCAGCCACTGAAATGGGCATGACTGTCATCTTCATTTGGCAGCATACAAACTACAGCTCAGAGAGGTGAAGTCCCTTGTCCTAAGATGCCAACTAGCATGAGGCAGAGCTGGGATCCGTGCCCCGCATTTGACCCCATAGCCCAAACTCTTGCCACTGTGGGCCTCTGAGTAAGAGGGGCATTTATCTGACGGCTTCCATCACTTTATGGACAGGTTCAGAGAAAAGGGCCTGATGGCCTCTCCTTACAGCCCCCACTCCCCTGGTTTAAGAAATGCTTCCTGGCATCCACCTAGATCCTTTGTGCTGCACTGCACACCTGTTCCTCTTTACTCTCGAGTGGGGACAGCAGTAGCTTCCTGGGCCTGACTTGGGGCAGAAGATCCCTCTTACCATGTGACTTGGGGGTTTGCTTTTTCATCAGAGCAAACCCTGCTCCCCCAGTGCCCAGGGTCTCACCTGAGCCCGGTGCCTCCTTGATGGCTGGCACTTGGCACCAAAGCCCTGGGGGGAGGTGTGGGCCTTGGGGAAGATCGCTAAGTTGGCAGCTTTCTCTGGCAGATCTCTAGCGCCATGGAGCAGCTGCAGGAGGCCCTGAAAGTGTGCAGGGACGATGCCAATGCCCTCCACCTGCTGGCACTCCTCTTCTCCGCCCAGAAGCACTACCAGCACGCACTGGATGTCATCAACATGGCCATCACGGAGTACCCTGAGAACTTCAAGTGAGTTCCCTGTGGGCACCACTGGGCTGAGGGGCTGGCCAGTCAGGAACACACGTGAGAGTCCATGCACACCCTGCCCAGCTAACACACACTGATTAAGTGCCCATTGCATGCACGCTCCCAGCTAGAGAGCCAAGGCAGGGTGAGGACCTGTGGGGCAGGAGAATGGCTTTGGTATTCTGTGTCCAGAGGTTCCACGTGGGGAGTGGTGAGCTCTATGTGGCATCTGAGGGCTCTACAGGGGCTTCGTGGACCACAGAGGGGATGTGCTCAAACACACGTGGTCAAGTTGCTTCCACTCCACCTTGGGCTCTGTATTTGAGCCTCCTGGGAACACTAGCTTAGGTAACTTCATTATAACCCTGGCACAGCCAGCCACAGATGGGATTCTAACACTGGTTGGGCTGGTGCGGGCCAAGGGAGCCATTTCCCTGCCTCCAAGCAGGCTAGTGGGCTTGGGGGAAGAGGTCATCTCCCTGCAGGGTAGTCCTGGCTTTTCCTTCCATTCTCGGCTTCTCCACACTCCCATTTACCGTGTCGCCCAGATGGCCCTCTCTGTGGAGCAGGGTTTGTGCTGCACTTGGCCCTGGTGGTGGGTGGACGAAGAAGAATTAGACTCTCCCGCCTGGCCCCACCTGTACACAGAAGACCTGCTGCCACCCAACGGGGACTCTGGGGCTGGTGACAAGAACCCTGCTGGGCCAGCTGCAGCAGGAGAGTGTGTTGCTCTTCAGAAGTGAACAAAAGGGAGATTGGCTTGACTTCTGCCCTCCTCCCCCAGGCAGATGATACTGGGTGTGATAGATCTTGTTTCTCTGAACCCTGTGGTTCCAGAATGGAGGGGCCTCTGAGTACCCCACTCTCAGGGTGTCCCATTTTAGGGTCTGAAGGAGGGCATTTAGAACCAGCCACAGACAAGAGAAAGAAACAGGGTCCTGGCTACTCTGAGAGGTGACTTATGCTGGCAATGAAAACAGGTTCACAGAGAATTAGGGAAAATTGGTGGGTGCCATAGCCGTGAGAGGTGATGGGACAGGGCTGCCCCTTAGGGCAAAGCCCCAGGATTCCTGTGCCTTCGGCCTCCTTCAAAGGATGCTGAGGGTGGCTTGGCCTGTGGACTTTGCTGAAGATGGCTTCCTTCTCGCCAAGGCTCAGGAAAGGTGCTTTGGGGGAAGCAGAGTGTCCTAACCATAAGCTCCCCAGTATGCTCCACTGATGAGGAAGACCCTGTGACTAAGACCTCGGGCAGGCGTTCATCCTGCAGATTGGCCTGCTTACCTGGGAGTAAACCACCCCTCTGCCCGCAGCACCCTGGCTTCTGACCCCATTCGTCCACCCGACATCCTGGCCCAGGTGGGTCCCAGCTGCCCACAGCCAGGTGTAAGCAGAGACAGTGTGTGGCCAACTCAACATAACCCATTATTTGTGTTAAGAAGATGCCCCTGGCTCTTGGCTTCGACCCCGCATTTGCAAGATTATTAAAATTGAAATCAATTCACTTTAAAGGCAGCTAGCTTCGGGAATACTAATACACAGAAAAAAAAGTACACGTGGACAATGGATAGTTATGTTGTCTCATTAATCCCGAGTACGATACAGCATCCAGACCTACTGCATAGAAGTTTATTTTTTACTTTTAATGAAAATACACGAAGGACAGAGGTCTACCTCTTCCAGTACTAGTTACTTTGCTTTTTTCCAGGCTCACCTGTGTGACAGGGTGTGACCCGTTGTCTGCCGCTGGCCACAAGGCCAGTCATCAGATATTGTTTTATCAGCAAGTCCTTTTTTCCAAGTGAAGTCTTACATGTAAATTAAGACTATGAACAGATAGAAGTAGAACCGTCCTGATGGAAACAAGGGAAGGGGATTCACATGCTGCCCGCTCAGCCCCTCCTCGGACCCCCTGTCCCGGCGTCTGGCATCTTACTGCAGTGTCTCTTCCCAGCTTCTGGGATGAATGCTTTGTGCTGGCAGAGTCACCTCCCTTGGCCCGATGTGGGAGGCTAACACCACTCTTTGAAAATCTGCTCGAAGCCCATGCTGTGCTAGGAACAGCGGGAGTGGGGTGGATTTGTCCGAGATGAGGGTGGGGGGGCTCTCTGGCTCTCCCTCAGCACCTCCCAGCGCACCCAGGGGAGGTGCCTCCTGCTTCCTGTGGGCTTCCTCCATCCTCCCTGGCTCAGGCTAGTTGAGGAAGCTGTCTTCTCCCCACTCTTCCCTCCCTTGTTGGCAGTGTGCGCCCCTCCATCCTCTTTCCTCCCACCTAACTCAGGCGCCCCCTCCTTTCCCAGGAAGTGCTTCACTCACTGAAAGTGTCTTCATGGGGGCGCTAGAGAGGCGGTCCTTGCTGTGAGATTGGTGACTCCCCCTGGGAGGCCCATGGCTGGACTTCTGGGCCTCCAAGATGCCCAGAACTGAACTCACTAAGATTTGCACTGTGTGCATGCATCCAGGGAGAGGGCTTTCAGCAGACCCTCAGAGGGACCCTAGACCCAAAAACAGTGAGCCGCCCTGGTATAGGTTGTGCTCTTAGTCAGTTTGCGGGATAACTGTGCCCCTCTCTGTCAGCTGTGTCCCCACTTCTGCAGGCAGAATCCTTCTAAAGGGGCAGCCATCACTGTGGAAACAGAGTTCCCCCATCCAGAGACACACCAGGGCTGCCACAGCAGGGGCCTCAGGCTGGGGCCCTGGGGCCAGCAGCAGGGAGACTTCTGTGAGGCCCAAGCCCAAGGAAGGAGAACATTTGAGTCCTGTCCCCAGAGGCCTCCTCGGGATTCTTCTGTTCCTATGTCAGTATACAGATGCCTACTGAGGAGCATTTGGCCACCTGAGCACCCCCTCCCCCATGGTGCCTCACTCTGCAAAGCCCATCGGGGTCAGTGGAGTAGAGAAGTAGTGAAAGGTTCTTTATCCCTGAGCCACCATGAGCTTTTCACCTCCATAACCATGAAGAGCTCTGTCTTGATCTGAGCCAGCCCTAAAAGGCTGCAAAACTAACTGGAAAAAATATAGGAGGCTTCTGGCCTCCAGAACTGAGAGAATACATTTTACATTTCTATTGTCTTAGGGAGAAAAAAAAACTCCACCTTAAAATATGTACGTGTGTGTGTATGTGTGTACGAATATATGCATGTATGTGTGTGTGTGTGTATCTAGATATATAGATAGATATAGATACAGATACAGATACAGATACAGATACAGATACAGATACAGATATAGATATAGATATAGATATGAAGTAGGAGTGAGGATGGAAAATCCATCTACCACAAAGCTCTGGATTGACCAAAGAGGATGCCCATGGCTCTTTGCAAATAAGTCAGTACTATTCCCCACAGATGAAACTCCGGGAATACAGAAATCCATGGGTTAGCAGGATATATCATCGAGTCCATTACTGGTCAGGGATCACTGAAAAATGTCATTGCTCTTCAGTGGAAACTGCATCCTGCTTCTCCAGCTGCTCCCTGCTTTGGGAACAAGCTGTGTGGCGCCAGCTGTTGCAATGGCAGTTAATTAAATGACCGGTCCAGTAAACATCACTGCAGCAAAACAAAAGTCAAACCGCCATCACCCTGACCTCCGCATCACCAGCAAGGTCTATGTATTCGGGGGGCACTTAAGGGCCTGTGGTCTGGGTCTGTCTGCCACTGAGCACCTCCCCACTAGCTGCCCCATGTGGCTGAGATCGTTTAGAGGGTCTGCCTTTCTACAGAGCCTGCGTTAGTGAAAAGAAAGAGGTAGACCAGCCAGCGTCGGGGTGGAGGAGACCCGGCACAGGGGAGGGTGCCAGTGGGTACAATGGACCCCTTTCCACATCAGCTTATCCCTGTGCAAGTCATGCCTGTCACTTACCTGTGTCCCCTCCAGCAGCATGCTCCTCCTTTCCTTGCCTTCATTTTCTCATCTGCCAGAAGACTGACATCCATTCTGCCTCCCTCAGCTTCCAAAGTCTTGTAAGACTCGGGCAAGAGAAGGTCTCACAGTCGGTTTATAACCGTGTGGTGGGGTCTGGAAGGCAGCCCACTGTGTCAGACTGCAACATGGCACCCAAGGGGGCCAGTGCTCGTGGGCCAGGAGGTGGAGGAGGGTGCCCTGTGTGTAAGGGAGGGCAGGGAGGCAGAGGCAGGGAAGCTCTGTGAAAGGTCTTTAAGCTTTTTAGCTGCATAAGAGGCCATAATTCCTACAAGCAGTCTCAAGACTCCTGGAGAAAAATTCAGCTTTCGTGGAGTTGAACTTTCGAAAATCCTCCTGAATTCAGGGATTAGAAAGCAAAGCAAAGAGGATCTTGATTTTCGTGCTGTGGGAGGACCTTTAGTTAATGGAGCTTGGGTTTAAAAAGGCAGGAACGTGATGAGGCAGAGACCGATGGCCACGGGGACAGTGTGAGCCTGGCACAGTGGGAACCAGACACCCTGAGCAGCCTCCTGAAATCCTGAGGGCTTCTAACTAAGCCCTGGACACATGTGCTGGCTGAGGCCAGTCCTGGTCAGCCTGCAGAGGGCCTCGTGGGGGCAGCAGCCTCCCTGTTCAGACCTGGTTCTAAGCCAGGCCAGGCCCTGGAATGCGAGAGGGCCCATACGAACTTGAAGATACCTTTGCTAGGCTTTTCTCCTGGTCGTGGGTATGGGAGGCAGCTGGGAGGCCCAGCCCAGGGGGGCAGGAGTGCAGGGTCAAAGGGAATCAGCTACTGATAAGCATGGATCCTGAAGCCCAGGCTCCTTGGGGCGCTGGTTTTAGGTAGCAGATTCCTTGTGCTTTAGTCAGGCCTCTTGTAGTGAAGGTCACCATGGTAACCAAACAACATTCCTGAGCTAATGATGGGAGCTTTCCAATAACCAGCCTGTCAGTCACTGCCCCCACCCCAGGCTTGGCAGCCTGCCACATCAGTGTTGAAAGCCCCGGCCCTGGGCTGGTGGCAGAGGAGCCAACTGGTTTGCCCTGCCCGTCTCCGCAATTCCAAGGTTGCCTCCTTCTACCACTGTCAGTCAGGGTAGGCCGCCCCACCCAGGTCCAGGGGGACTTGGAAGGTCCTGGGGGAAGGTGTGTGGAAGTGGGGAGCACTCCCCAGCACTGGAACAATGAATGCAGCTCTCTCAACAAGCCAGAGCTCGCTGTGTGTAAACAAATGAAACCATCAAAGCCATCTCCCCAGGGAAACCTAGGCTGTTTTGGAAAATGTTTGAGCTGATAACTAGGCGTTGGCTGGGGCCAGACCTTGACCTTATTTAGTTAAGGTTAACGCTGGCCCCAAGGACACCTCTCTGATCTACCTGTCCTGCCTCACCTTTTTCTCAAGTGGCAAGTGACATATTTCTAGTGGTGCATTCCTCTGGGGCTCCTGTTAACATTTCTGACTTAAACCCAGTGTGTTTATTGGATGGATCTTATTAGGGACTTGTAGTAGATCAAAAGGACGCTTAAAATACCAACCCTCCAGTGAGGAGGCTGGAATCAAAGGTATGAGCATAAACCTAGTTTATCACTTTGCTGCATTCATTAAACATATTTAGCTTCCGCAGCCCCCCCGAGGACAAGAGCTGGGGGTTCAGCTTGCAGGCTGCGTGGTAGAGGGGGAGTGTTAAGCCAGACATAATCACTGGCACCAGGCTCTCTTCCCCAAAGGTCAGTTCCTCATTGCTAAGCTGGTTTGACATTCAGCATTTCCCTTCGCTGGTTGTTCCTTGCAGCCTCCTGTGATCTCACTCTGTGTGACGCTGCAGTCAGAGTCCTCGGTCTCCCTTAGTTGTCCGCTTACACTCAGACTAGCAGGGTAGATGACCTGGGTGGCTTTGTTTGAAGAGGAGAGGGAGGAAAGGAAAGAGATATTTGCATATTTTTCCAAAAGGAATTCTTCATTTGTTTTAAAGTGGTTTTAGCCCTTTGCTTCTGGACTCCTTGATTTCCTTGCTTATAACCTGTTCTAGAGACAGGCACTGGGGCCCAGGGCACACCATTCTCTAGCTGGAGGGGCCCGGGCCCAGGAGGGGCATTCGTGCTGTGAAGCAGGGCTGTCCTCCTCTTTGCTACGGGTGGTCTTCGGGTCCTTAGGTTCTGCTCACTGAGCAGAGATCACAAACCAGGACCAAAGCGTTTGCTTCTTGGTGCCTTATACCAGCTTGGAAGCCTTCCTTTGTTCTACCTGAGGACTTTCTGCAAGTTCTTCCACCCCCAAATGGTTACGGAATTGCCCTGCGTGGTTTGCGTTCATATCTTTCGAGGTTGTGAATTTGTGTTTGGAGAGTTATCTGGGGTTAACTGGAGGTGGCCTGCAGCTGAGGGAAATGGGCCTGGAGGCCACTGGGTCAGCCATCAGTCAACACAGACAAGAAGGCCTTGCCATGCAGCCAGCCATAGCCTGTACTCCAGGTAGGACAGGGTTTGAAGTAAAGAGAGGCTAAATTCAGTAAGCAAAGCATACAGGCTGTTGATTTTTAAAGCTTCAAAGTTGGGTCACATTGAATGAATTCGTTAGGAGGTAGAAGATCAGTGTAAGCCTTAAAAGATTAGGGGATATGAGTCAATGCAATTCTCCAGACCCAAGGAAAAATCGTTGGTTTTCAGGGCTGGGAACCATAAGAATCCCTTTCACACTGGGGGTTCGTCCATGGGAAGGTACTAAGGCTGGACCTGACTGTGGCCCTCTCCTTCTCAGGGAGATGCTCCTGTTAGGGCTTTAATAATACCCTCAGAGAGCACGGTGTGACTTTAATCAGTTAATTGCCCTGGTGGAGTCTGTCCCAGAGGCATGGAGTCTAGGAGTCTGGGAGACCTGCGCCCTTCAGCAAATGCCTGGTATTCCTGGACAGGGGCAGGGCCACACCCTGAGAGCCAGGTGATGACAGCCTGAATGGGGCTCTAGGGGTGCTCTGTCTCCGACACAGAGGGGCTACTCCCCCTTTCTCCATGCCCCCATCTTGTCCTGGGGAAGGAGTCTCTGCCTGGTCAGGCTGGCCCCTCCCACCCACTTCCTGGCTTTTCTTCTCTGCCAGTCCAGCCCTCCCTACCCGGCTTTGCTTTCTCAGAGACCCCTCAGCTTCATTTGGCCCTGAAGTGTTCCTCATGGAGTTCCTCAAAGCTGACCCACTCAGTCGAGTGCTTGGTTCTCCTCTGTTTAGTTTCCTAATCGTCTCAGATGTATTGTTTGAACCTCCCCTGAGTGTGGAAACACCTCTGGGGCAGAGACTGTGGCCTGTCCTCTGCTTTCCCCTCCTCCTGTAGGGAGCCCGTGGCTGGGCGCCCAGCACCCAAGTAGACCATCTGATGAGTAGACCATGGAAAGGAAGGAAGGGAACACATGGGGATGTTGACATCTTACAGCTCTCAGAGTGCTCACACCCCTTACCCTGTTTTGTTATCATTTTTGTTTGATTTATGTTTTAGTTTTTATAGCTCTCCTACTTTAAAGGTGAACAAACTAATGGGAACGCTAGATGATATCTCAAGATCAGGTAGCTGATGAGTGGCAAAGCAGGGACTAGAACTCACGCCAGCTAATGGGCTGAACAGCCCTAGTCTGCTTGAACCCACGAGCAGTGCGCCCAGTGCTTGCTCTGCCAGGCGCTGCTCTAAGCACTTCAATTACACCCCCTTAGCAATATTAGGAGATATAGAAACTCCCATTGTTCCCACTTTACAGATGAAGAAACAGAGGCATGGAGGGCATAAGTAAGCAACTAGATAACAGGGGCTAGGTAAATATTGACAGGGCAGACGTGGATCAGACCCTTTATGAAACGCCAACCCCCTGCTAGGCTTTTATTTCCACATAAGAATCCCCAAGGCATATATACAGATCTTGTCATTCCCATTTTATAGATACAAAATTGAAGTTACCTGACTTGCCTGGGGTCACATGGCTAGAAGAAGGGAAGCTGGGATTTGAATGTGGATCCTCAAATGTGGCCCCTGGTTTTCACCACTGAGTCTGACGGGGGGCAGCCCAGGATGGGGTCCGCTTCCTATAGAACCCCATGCTGTCTGTGTGCCAATTCTGGCCTCCTGGCCGAGGAGTTAGACTTTCCAGAGGCATAGGCCACCTAACTCAGAGAATAGCCTGCTTTTTCACTCAATTATGTGTTTTCTGTAAAAATAGAATACTTCATTAAAACAGCACAGTACACCCATCAGCTGGAATTACTAATTACTGTCCTTTAAAGAGATAATACCCCCTTTTGCACATTCACCACACCTGCTGCCACCCCTTCCCCCAGTGTGGAAGGCTCCCACGATCGCCAGAAACCTGAGGGATCAGGCGGAGCCACCCATGGCCCAGTGAACGGGTGAACGGAGGCATGGGACCAGGAAAAGCGGAGCGTTCTGCAGGACATCCTGCCCCTTCACTTCTTCAGAGTCCTCTGATCCTGGGAATGCCCTCCAGGCCTCAGTGAGTCCTTGCGACTCAACTTCCTTCTTCCATTATCCAGCAAAGATCCATTGAGTGACATTAGGTCAGGCATTGGGGATACAAAGATAAGAAAGACATGGTCCCTGCCCCAGAGTACAGAATCTAACAGGGAGGACTGGTAATGACAGAGTGAGTGGTCTGGGGCTGACACTAACCTCTTTCGAGGGATAACTGTGCACCAGGGCTGCCTTTATAGGCTCTCTTGCCCTAATCCTCCCAATAGCCCTCCTGGGCAGTGCCATTACTGGCCCCGCTTTACACAATAGGTAAAAACTCAGAGAGGTGAAGGCACCTGCTAGGAAGCAGCAAAGCCTAGAAGCATACCAGCTTCATCTGATACCAAAGGCCATTTCTGCAGTGTCCTGCTGTTTGAGGAAGAATAAGCCCGGGGCCAGAGGTGGCTCTCTCAGATGCATGGCAGTTACCGTGTTCAAGTGTTTATTGTACATGCTGAGGAATTGTATAGGGAGCTGCTTTCAGGAACATGAAAGGAAAATGTAGACCCATTGTGCTTGCCACCCATATAGCCCATGTCCTTCGCTGCAGCCAGATCTGCCCTGCCAGCATCTCCCTGCCACCAAGGGTGCTGGGGTAACCAGCCAGGGAGGGGACACAGGGGAGAATGATCCGAGGCTCCTGAAAAGGTGGACTGGACAAGATGACCTCTGACCCCAGGACAGAGCTTGCTTAGCCAGAGCCATTGTCACAAAAATATCCCCTATTTATCAAAGAATTCTTTTTTGAAAAAAAGGTTTTAAAGAGGCTCATGCTTACCCAGTTATGAGGAGGCTCACGCTAACATATCTCCTCTTCATAGCAGTGGGAAAAAATGATTTGTCTTTGCCTCAAATGAGAACAGCTCCAAGTATTAATCCTTTTGATAATTAGCAGGCTGATTCTGGTCTTGCCCCAGGAGTGCAGACCGGGCAGGAAGGGCCCAGGAAGGATGGGAGGAAGAGGTGGAGGCCAAGCCTACCCAACTATTCCCCTAGGAACCTCCACCTTCAGCCCTGGCTGGGGTGATCTGGAAGATTGGCAATTCTGGTGACCTGTGGTGACACCCAGAGACTCTGACCTCACTGGTCTGTCTTTCTCCCACAGGAGAGGGACTGGCGCAGACACGGACAGTCAGACAGACATTCAGACTCTGCAGGGCTGAGACTGCGGTTCAGCAAGGGCACCTTCCTCGCCCGCCCCCATGCTGGACCGTGCAGGTGATAGGGGAGGTGGCAGGTCTCCACCTTAACCAGAGTGCAGTGGTAGATGAGGCGTGCCGTGAGGACGGTGGCTGAGGGAGCACCAAGCCTAGGCATGGGGTGCCCGGCTTGGCTGCCAAGGTGCTGATGGCATTCCTGGGGGGGCGCGAGCTCTCAAAGAGTGGGCCTGCGGCTGCGCCGGACCTCTGCTAGGACCAAGGCACATGTGCTGCATCCATCGCATGGTGCAGTGGAGAGTGCCAGGACCCAGGACTCTCCTCCCTGCAGCCCCAGCAGCTTAACCCCTGGGTGGAACAGCACCCAGGGGGTGTTTACACTGACTCTCGCTCCTTCCCCTTCCCCAGAGAGAACACTCACTTTCACATCTGCCTTCAGATGCAATGGCGTGGCCAGGGCGTGCGGCCTTAAAAGACCTTAATGTTTATTCCACATGAGCTTCCACGGCTTAAAAAAACAGGAAAGTGCTTGCAAGAGGGGGGTCACAGCCGAGGTTGCTATGGCTCTGTCCATCCCTCTGTCCTTTTCCTTTCTCATGCCCATCTTAGGTCCTAAGAGCCACGAGGAGGACCACCTGCCTTGCCAAACAGGCCATGCAGCTCAGGGGCTTTCTGAGAGCCTTCGGAGGCTCCCGGCCTAGAAACTGTTTTTAGGGGTCTGATAGGCCTGCAGTATCAAAGCAGGAGTCCCTTCCCTGAGCTTTGGGCTGGCCTGCGCTTAAGGACTGAATGCACCTGTGGGTTCTCAGCTGTTCCTTAAAGGTCACCGCAGTTCATCTGTGGGATCCCTGGGCAGATGGGGCAGGAGTCCTCGCTGCTATTTTGCAGGTCTGGAACCTGTGACGTGCCCAGCTGGGCAGCCACAGAGCTGGGACTTTGGCTCAGGTTTCTCATTCCTGGTCCAGTGTCTGTCCGCTCTGAGTGAGGTCACAGTGCAGGGTCTGAGGACAGCAATGTGGCCATTCCTGTCCCAGAATGGCTTTTGTCCGGGTGTGAGAGGGCTACTAGATTTCAGAATTCCAGGCTTTCCTGTCTCAGACTCTCCTCAGCTGTGCTACTGTTGGCTCTGCCTGGGTGATCGTTCTCTGGGGTGAAGACCCCCCCAGTCACAAGGAGCCAGACATCTTCATGTCATACCCAGCACGCCCTGTTCCTCCCCAGGCCCTGTACAACTTTGCTCTGGACAGCTTAAAATGGAATCAGCCAGCTCACTGCTTGTTGGCTGTGTGAGTCCTGCCCACTCTGCAGTTGTGAGCAGCAAGTGATCAGCTTCCTGTCCTCCCTCCTAGCCAGGAACCAGAAGTGGGAAGTGGCGGCATCAGAAATTGGCTCTGATTTAATATGTATTGTGAGATCTAGAACACGGCTGGATGGTTGTAACAACACACATTTTCATAGTACAAAGCGGACACTGTGTGCTCAGCTCTGTGCCAGGTACTGGGGAAGCTGGGAAGGCAATGACGTGGACGGAGGCAGGGCCTTGTCCTGCAGGTGGACATGCACACAGGACAAGATGAATGATGGCTTTACCATCTGTAGGCAGAACTGGCCACAAACTGTTTCCACAGTATCTGAATTTTAAAATGCTTGATATGAGTTTATTTTCATTATTAAACTCATAAGCCATGTGGCAAAAAGAAACATACTGTAATTAAGTGCTAGCTGCCTAATGTCTGGACCATTCAGAGAGGGGTGAGGGTGGTCACACTAGGACTTCTCAGAGGAGGAGGATGGGAGCCACTGGGTTAAGATGGTGGGCTTTTGGAATCCTTTCTTCAAATGACGGTTTAGATTCATTCAGTATATAAAACAGATATGCCGGGGCCTGGGCTGGTTAAAGGGGCTAAGGAGCCGGGCTTACCTTTCGTATCCCCCAGCCCCCAATGCCAGCAGCCTCCCCATGGCCCACACAGGAAGCTCAGCATTCTGATGAGGCTGTGGCCCTTACGTGGGCCCCAAAGTAACACCCGCCAGCCAGGGTGGCCCACCAGGGCTCTTCCAGCCTTCATGCTGTTGTTTGGAGAAATGGGCCACCCATTGTGGGAGCCCTGGGCTCCGACTGGCCTGTGTGTGGCGGGTGGGGGTGGGGGGGTTGATGGTCTTAGAAGAGCCACAGAATTGCCCCTTCTAAGCGAGCAGAGCTTTTTTGCTGTTTCTTGTTGTGGGGGGGTTGGGAGGAGGGTTGAGAGAGACTTCAGCAGTGAGGTAGAGGCAGGCCAGCACGTGTGCAGATGACCACATCCTGATGGAGGGTGACATCTGGTTAGGAGTCGGCTGGATGTTGGGGGGGAAGGGCAAGTTCCAACAGGGTGACAACATGAAGCAGGGCATGGCTGAGCCCAGGGACCTGTCCTACAGTTCAGGGAACTGTTAATACCCGTGTGAGCAGCACACGGGCCCCCAAGGTCATGCAGAGGGGTGGCAGGAGTGGAAGGTGGTGCACACAGGCATTTGGACTGATGTCATGGACAGTGGGGGTAGGCTTTTTGGCTGAGAAGACCCCTCTGGCAGTGCTGAACTTCGAGCCCAAGGAAACCTCCGCAGGAGCTGATGTGGAACCTCCCAGGACCGGGGAGTGAAGGCTCTGACCAGAGGGTAGCTGTTGGAACACTCGCCCAGCCCTCAAAGGATGTGATTGGGTTGAGAAATTCCACTCTGGGTCGCTCATGCTAATGGAATGTCAGCAGCCGCGAGGATAACAGCCTGCGTTGGTAGAAGTCACTGTAACACCAGCTCAGTTTTCGGCCACTTCTGTTCCAGGCACAGCGTTGGTCAGGTCTGCCATGGCCCCATCCTGGCTCTCGGGGGTGCAGGCAGCAGGAATGGGGAGAGGTGCCCTAGCAGAGAGGGGCGTGCTAAAGAGAAGGCCTGTCTAGGGAGATTGGGTGTTAGGAAAATGCTGCAGGGCCGGTCTACCCAGAAGCTGTCTTGGAACCAGCCCAGCCCAACCCAAATAGCCCTGCCCAGGGGACTCTGCTGCCTGAGGGGAGGGGAGCCTTGGAATGGACTGAGCCTGGATGTGCCCCCCTTCCTCAGAGGCTTTGATTCCTCACCGGCACCTGCTCTTCCAGCCACTGGTCCCCTTGCCATGCTTCTCTTTCCCCCACTCCTAACTATGTCCCATCCCACCCTCCTTTGCATCAAACACCAGCCCCAACAAGACCCCATCTCTCTTCTTTTCTGGTACTGACTCTGATCCAAAAATACAGCACTTGATTTTCTGGGTAATTTGTCATTTTTAGCACTAATTGTTACCTTGAAGGCAAGAATTGTGTCTTCCACTTCATAGTCCCTAAAGCAGAGGCTCCTAGTACTTGTGGAGCGTTGGCCCACTGGAGAATCTGGGAAGGGAGAGCAGGGGCGGCAGAACCAGTTCTCCCCAGCAGCCGCCCGCCCAAGGTGCTGAGACCACGTTCCTGCTCAGGCCTGTGCATGCCACACTACAGACACTGGTTCCTGCTCTCGGGACCTTGTAGGCCAGCGGGGCATCCTAGGAGTCTGGGAAGGCTTGCTGAGGGGGGTCTAAAGTCTGTCATGGGAGATGGATGCAAATGGAGAGGAGAGGCCATGTGAGGGTGGGGTGGGGGTGCCCTGTGTGCAGGGGCAGAAAAGGCACGTGGCATGCTTGAGGAAAAGTGAAGAAGAAAAATAATACTTGCCCAACCCCCTTCTCTGAGAAGTGGACTGGGGCAAATTTTACCCTCTTCGTTCTCTACCGGACAAGTCACAATTTAAGAAAAACCAGGTGTGAGGAGAAAAGAACAGCAAGGCCATCAACGTTTTTCATGAGCCTGGAGGCCCAGGTCTCATGCAAGACAGAGGAGGCAGGGTCCGAAGTGAGGGAGAAGACCAGAGGGGAAGCTCCCAGGTGGACTCCCCGCCTCCCTGTCTGGGGCCCGCCCCCTGCTGCAGCCATACGTCACAGTGATGTTCCCTGTCTAGATGCAGGACTCAGCTTCCATGAGGGCCTATGTGCCAATCTTAGAAGAGCTGGCAGAACCACCCTGCATCGGTCAAGTTCAGAGCCTGACGGTTATGTGGATTTGCCCAACAGCGATGCCGGGAGTAAAAGTGCCTCACAGCTCACCACCCAGTGAAAAGCGGGAGGCATAGCCTTGTTTGGGCCTCAGTGGCTCAGCCAGTCTGCCCAGGCCACTGGTGTGCATCCCTGTGGCTGGCAGTACTGGTGGTAAAAAAAAAAAAAAAGTATAATACTTCCATACCCACTGGTAAACAGCCACTGCCTTAAACCACCTAAGTGTCCCCACACCTCCCCAGTAACTAAAGGTCCAACCCCAGACATAGCAGAGTATCCAGACCCTGCCCCAGTCCTGGTGAGCCAGCCTTCCAGTGATCTCTGCTGTGTCCTGGGCAGAGGGAGGCAGCCATCGGCCCCTCCTGTGGCCCTGCTTCCTGGTGGAACCAGACCTTTTCCTCTCTTCCCAGCCTCTCTTAGGGCCACATCCCCACACTATTCTTACATCAGAGGACCTCTGGTTTTTAGGTTGAAAGAGATTCTGAGGTTGATCTCTGCATAGTAACTGTTCCTAAACGGTGACTGAATAGGACTTCGTGTACCTTTAATCCAAATGAATATATGAGGGGAACTGGCAATTTTAGGAAACTCAATGAAGAATCCTTTGATAAAGTTAAACATGGATGTCCTCCTATATCCAGGGTCAGGAAACAAATTTGCAGTTCAGTTGAGGAGGTGCTAATTGAGCACCTATTGTATGTGGGCAAGTTGGAAAGCAGAACTCTGATCTTCAATGACCATTTTACCAGTTCCTTGCTTAGCAGCCTCTTTCCTTGATTCAGAGTTGTTTTCTGGCCCTGTCTCTTAAACAAGGCTTCATCTCAGGCCTGTGGGGTATGTCAGCATAATGAGGACGTGCAAACAAAGCAAGGCTAGTAACCACACTTGACAGTGCTTCAGAAGGTGGGGCAAGATAGGATATGATCACGGACAAGTGGCTAAGCGCCATGGACAATGAGAAATACAGAAAAGTGCTTCGTGCTTTGGCACAGAGTATGGAGAAACTGATGCACAGAGACAGCAGGTGATCCCGGGGTACGGCCCAGGCCACCACACTCGTGGGCACTCTGCCATCTGTAGGTTGGAAGGTAGGTAGATGGGGGCTGTTCTGATGGGGCTGAGCCCCTTGGAATCACATCCTGAGAGGAGAGCCGGGGAGAAAGGGAGCCCCTTCAGAGGTGTGCTGACTACTCTTCTCCCTCCTCCCAGCCTGATGTTCACCAAGGTGAAGCTGGAGCAGGTACTGAAAGGCCCAGAGGAAGCCCTTGTGACCTGCAGACAAATGCTGAGGCTGTGGCAGACCCTGTACAACTTCTCTCAGCTGGGGTGAGTAGCTGTCATTGTCCCTTGGGTTTGCCAGAAGGTTGACGGGAGGTGGTTGCCTGGCAACCACCCACTGCTGAGTGGCCACATGCCTGGTGGGCAGGGGGCGATGAGGATGTTTGAATGAGAGTGTAGGACTTACTGCTGCTGGGGCCTTTTACATCCCTGGTCTAATTTTAACTTTGTGGCAATCCTCCGTGAAGAACATAAAGAATCTGTTTAGGAGACTTAAGTTCAGAAGAATAAGAAGCAAGAAAAATCATTTGCGAGCATCTGAGCCAGGAGCTGGGCTTGCTGCTCTATCTTCCACATCAGCTGCTTTTGTCTTAGATATCATCAGATTTTATTCTCACCAGTAGGGAAACTAGGACTCAGGGGCCTTATATAATTTGCCAGAGCCGCTTGCTCGGTAAATGATAATGCTGGGGCTTGAACCTAGGTCTCCTGAATCGCAATCCATGCAACCTGTTACTTCTTCCCTGGTCCCATTTGGAAGCTAAAAGAAGAGAAGGAAGCAGAGTTCCTGAAGGGCCCCCCTACTCCTCCCAACTTACCCACTGTCTCGATGAATCCTCCCTTCTGCTATAGTCCCCAGCCTGGGCTCCAAGTTTTTCCTGGGCCAGAGCACAGCGACACTCATGTCCAGGCCGAATCTGTAGAAAGTCTTTGCTCAAACCCACTGGGATGCTGGGGTTCAGCCTGGGAGCCCAAAGAGGAAAAGAGGCCTCATGCAGGGCGGTACACTGCCTCTTCCTGGTCTGGACCCCACCTCCTCGCCTTCTCTGGGACTGCGGGCAGTGTCATCTCCCTCAGACGTCAGGGGAACCTGACTGTGGTGGATGCGCTTCTATTTTCACAGGGACTCTGAGCACTCAGAAGGCTCTCACAGTCTCCAGAGGCATGTCTCTAATGGTGACGTTTACAGAGGAGGCCCCAGAGTAATCCAGTGGAGTAACACCCTTGGGCAGGGCAGGGCCATCACTTTCTTTGCAGACTTTTGGGCCTGGAAAATTCCAGGGTAGAGCAGGACCAGCCGTTGGAAGCTGCCAGAAGAAGGCTCTGGGGCAGAGGACTTTTCCGAGAGGAAATGGGGAACCACCTGGGGGGCTGGGTGATGTGAGGGCGAGGGCCAGACTCTGGTGCGAGGGGGATCTGTGTTCAGATGAACTTCTCCAGCTTACCGGCTGTGGCTGCATGGGCAGGTGCGTAACCTAGTTGCCCTTGTGGAGAGAGGCTGGCAGGGACTGCCTATTTGTGGGATGGCTGGTTGCTTGCTCATCCAGGTAGTCTTGTCTCTGGGCAGATAGGGCCCAGCCTATGCTTCATGCTAGGCAGCAGAGCTGTGGGCTGTGGGGACAGTGCCTAGGGGTCTTTTCAAATCACCACCCACACACTCATCTCTGATCCGAGGGCCTGGTGGAGCTCCTCCCCAAGGTACTTCTGGGGAACCTTCAGGGTGGAGCAGGGCTCAGCCAGGCCAGCGACCCTGGAGGCAAATTGTTGGGACCAGAGGCCTGCATCCAATACCCTCCTGGCTTTCCCAAGAATAGAGAGCATTCTTTATCAACCTGGAGCCACAGAGCAGAAACTGGAGCTTGTAAAATCTAGCTTGGGGCAGCTCAGGATCAAGGCCAGAATCCACAGCCTGAGGGACTAGCCTACCCTACCCCGCCTCCTGCTGTTCACTGCCCCTCAGGCCCTTCTCAGGTGCCCCTCCTCCTGGCACCTCTAGTCACCCTGCCTCTGATGCTTCCTCTTAGCCCTCTACATCTGGATTTTTGCTGACTGCTCAACTTCGACTATCTCTTCTTCCCACCTGGCTGTCAGGGTCTTTAGGGCAGGAACAATGCTGTATATTGGCTTAGAACTAGTGGCAAAAGACCCCAAGATGGGCTGTCTCTGGAGCCCCAGGAGAGGCCATGTCAGGGGCTGGGCAGGCAGATGAGACAAGAAGCTGCATCTGTTGAAATGTACCATGCCAGCACGTGCTGGGCACCTGCCCGTGTTGTCTCACGTGCTCCTCACAGTAACCTCACAAGATCGACATTTCTCATGGTCGTTTCAAAATGAGACAGCTAAGACCCAGAAAGGTGGCTTTGCCGAGGGTCACACAGATAAGAAGTGGTTGCCCTGTGGTTTTAACCCAGTATCTCTGGCTCATGACACTCAGGTGCCTCCCAGGAATGGGAAGAGGGTGGGAGAGGACAGGAACTAGCCCTGACCCACTGCAGTTTTTGTAGGCGGCTTCCTTTAATGTCCACAAAGATGGCTGTGGTGGCCACAGGCCTACCTTCAGGCCACTGTGAGCCTGAGTTAGGATAATATTCTTTATGGGACCATCATCTTCACACCCTTCTGAAGGGAAGAAGCTTCTGGCCCCAGGCTAGGCCTGCTTTCTGTCCTGCCCGATCACCTTGGTCCTCCTCGAAGCTGCCCCAGTCAGCAGGTTCAAGGGCCTGGGCGTCCCTGGCAGTGGGTAGGGGTAGCTGTGGGCTGTGTGCACCCTTGGGAGGGCACAACAGACTGTGCGGCCTTTCTGACCTGGCCCCCCCCCTCAATCCCCCACTCTGAGAAAGAGGAACTTCCCTAGCAGTGTGGGAGCTTCAGGGACGTCAAAAATTGGGGAGGCTGGGGAATGGGGTCACCACGCTTGTTCATCTGCCATACCAGAGTTCCCCTTTGGCTCTTCTGGGGCCACCTGGCAGCCAGGGTAGGGTGCCTGAGGCAGAGTGGCATCTGAGCCTTCCCTCCCTGGGGGTGGACCGGGAGGGAGCACTTCTGGTGGCCTGCAAAGACCAGGCTTTCCTCAGAAGCCAGTTTACTGTGCCTTTTCTGTGCCTGGCCCTCGGCTTGACATTGGTGAAGGCAACAAAAGGTAGAAAAGACCTTCCCATGGGCGAGGAGAGCTTCTGGCTGGAAAGAGTGAGTTTCTCATCCTCAGCATCTGTGGTGTGGGGTCCATGCTGGTGGAAGCAGGAAAGGAAGGCCACCGTGAGGGGCAAGGGAGCCAGAGGAGGCTTTCTAGACAGATGAGGGGTACTCAGGCTGGGTTCTGAAGGATGGGGGATTTGGATTGGACTGGGAAGAACAGCGAGAACATTGTTGGTAGCTGCAGCATGAACAAGTGTATAGCCGGGGCACGAAATGAATGGCAAGGAGGCTGATGGCCCCACAGGCACTCAGCAGGCAGCATGTGTGTGTGTGTGAGTGATGGGGAGTAGCAAGCATCATATCAGTTTAGCCTCTGGAGTGAGCCAGATTCCAGCATCCCAAGCCTGAGCCCTGACCTGTCCTATCACTCTGGTTGTCTTCATCCTTCCCAGTGGTCTTGGCTTCGGCTCTGTTCTTGGGCCTGAACTTTCAGCCCCAGAGCCTGCCTGGCAGGAGGCTACCTAGTCCTCCCTGCCTGCCAGCCCTTCACTTCACCAGGGCCTGGCCTTCTCTTGCCTTCCAGAGGCCTGGAAAAAGATGGCAGCCTCGGTGAGGGCCTTACACTGAAGAAGCAGAGTGGCATTCACCTGACTTTGCCTGATGCCCATGACGCAGACTCCGGTAAGAACGTGTCCTACAGACAACTGTCCACGTGGCTCCACTGGTCACTATCCCAGCCTGAGCACACTCAGGGAGAGTGTCATCTGCCCAGCCTGGCCAAATCCACCCCACTCCTTGCCCTCGCTGCTCTGAGGTCTGTGCTGAGGCGCTAAGGAGCTGCCTTGAGGCATCTTTCAGAGCCCATGTTGTCTCTGGTGGCTACAGGCTCTGGGGCTAGGGCAGGCAAGGGAGGGGCCCTATCTCCCAAATAGGGATGAAGAGGGTAGGGACTAGGTAGAAAGATATGTGTGGAGCACAGAAACCATTTCCCCTTAGGCTAAGATTCAAGGCCAAAGTCTGCCATTATAATGTCCCTAGTAGATTGAAGGAATGAGCTGAGTTTATATTTACAGCTCTAAGCCCAAGCTAATTTTTATCTGAGGACCTGATTAAAGTAGAATCCCTTCTTCAAAGACATAAGAATTAGTCACAAGAATGAAAGTGTGAAGGAGTTGTACTTAGTGGCATTGCTCATTTTTTCCACTTCTGTGGACATGAACCAAGTTGCGCCAGTGCCTTCACTGGTGTTGATTTCCGGTGCCAAGCCCAGCACCTGACTTGAGAGGTGCACCTAAGGAGTGCAGCCTGCATGTGGAGCTGCTGATTCCCAGAGGAAATGGTGAAGGCGGGCACAGAGCCCTTGCAATTGAAGAGAGAAGAACCATGAACAAAGTAGAAGGACTCCATATGCACTTGCCTTATAAGCTGAAGTCATCTGTGGTTTGCCCTGAGGTCTCCTAAGTTTATTGGAGCCTTTATTGCCTCTGAGATAGTGAGAAAAAAGTGCTCACATTTCACCTGCATGTGAATTGTAAATGTCAGCAGCTCATATATCCTGAAAAGGGATCCACGTCACTCACAACTGCCACAGGGAGAGGTTCTCCTAAGGTCACAGGGTCTGATCTAAGCTGTCACCATGGATCCTACACAGCATAACCTCAAATGGGACATTTCTGTATAAAAAAACAATAACATGCACTTGTGAAAACAGAAAGCAAAAATAGCAAAAGGAAGAAAAATCACCCATAATTTTACCACCCAGACCTTAATAAATGGCCTTTCAGACTTTTTTCCATGCCCATATTTTTTTTTATAAAAATATGATCATACCCTTTTTCAACCTGCTTTTTTCACCTAACTGCAACATCTTTCCACATCGTTATTTGAACGACTGCATTGTTACTTGAACGGCTGCATAGTTTTGTATGATCATAAAACTTGTTTTTAATCAGTCCCTATTGTCAGACATTCGGGTCACTTCTGTTTCTGGTGTTACAGACAGTGGGAGAATGAGCATCTTTGCTGACATTTGTGATTGTCTTCCTTCGTTTTAGACTCCTAGAAGTGGACTCGCTGCCTGATTGCCCCTTTGAAAGCTCCTTTCCCCACCCGTGGGTGAGGGTACAAGGTGGGCCCGTCCCTAATGGCTCTGTGAGCTGCTTGGCGGCCACCTTGTCCCGTCTCAGTATGCCCTCTCTCTCCCCATAAGGCTGCACAGTTGCTTCTCCTGGGGCCTGTAGTGTGTGACACTCTGACTCTGCTGCTCAGCCCTCTCGTGTCTTGCTCTGTAGGCTCTCGGCGGGCATCGTCCATCGCGGCCTCCCGGCTGGAGGAGGCCATGTCAGAGCTGACCATGCCCAGCTCGGTCCTGAAGCAGGGCCCCATGCAGCTGTGGACCACACTGGAACAGATCTGGCTCCAGGCTGGTGAGTGACACCAACCCACCTGCCAGCAGGCCACCAGGCTCTTAGAGCTGTGTCCTGTCCTGGAAAAGGGAGTGTGGGCGGGTGGGGACTGCTGACAAAGCTTACATGGGCTTCACTTCTCATGGAAAGGCCTGGCACTCAGCAATATGGAGCTGCAGTCCCAGCAATTTCTTCTTTGCTTGACCCGGGAAAAGTCAATCTGTCTGGCCATGGGTTTCCTCTCTGCCAAATGGGGATGGTGCCTGCCTGCGTACCGGGAGAAGCTCTCTATCAGCAAATACATGTGCGAAAGGATTTGAGGAAAGGCCACAAAGATGGATGGTCTTAGTCTCCAAAATAGGCCCCATCCCTCCTTCTTGCCTCTTCGTGAGTAGAGCTAGTTAATACTCCAACCCCAAGAGCTCACAGACTTGCTAGAGAAGAGGCAGCCCCCAGGAGAAGGGAGATCTGGCGGTAGAGTGCATTGAGGGCAGAGGGCTGCTAACACTGGGGTTGCCGTTTAGGGGATAGTCCCTCTCGAAAGCTAATTGGTACTATTGCTGCTGTGGAGTTCGAGGGTCCGTTGGTGTTGGAGAGGCAGGCAGCTTCATAGTCACATAGAGCTGGGTTCTGGTGCCAGCTCATTCCTGCCTGTCCTGATCTAAAGTGAGTTAATGTGTTTATGGCAGTTAGTGTAGTGTGAGGCGCATAATAGGTGCTCAGTGAGTGGTGCTTGGCTTCTGTTCCATCCACCATAGTCATAGAGGCAGTGAGGCACCATCAATGTGTGTGTCTTTGATTCTCGGCTAAGGAATGCCAAGGAGTAACTCACTGCAGTGACTGGAAGTTGAATCTGATGGTGGTGTGAGAGGTGGATGAAAGTGAAAAGAGAGTGAGTCAAGGCCAGAGATGTACCTGAATGAGATAAAATGGCAGCGGCAGCAGAATAAAGAGGAAGGTGATAGAATAAGTGGAATCCTAAAAATGCACCGGGCCAACATGCCTCCTTGATTGAGATCTGCCCAAGTGAAGCTCTGATTATCCTCATATCTGCCCCCGTCTCCACCAAGGGGTAGTACCGATAGGCCCCAAGGGGGAGATGGGAAAAAGACCGAAAGTAGATAACCAGTTTCTGGCATATGCAGATTTTGCAAGTCAGAGTTAGAATGTGCTTTAATGAGAATCTAAGGTTTCCCGCAGCATTCACATATGGACACATTAGTATGCAGCACGCCCCCACTCTCCCCGCCACAGGTCTGAATCCGAGGGGAAAAAAATTGGACCAGGATTCACAGAAAGGCTAGACAGGGAAGCATTTTAATAATGCAAATATTGCCCTAGTTACTATATCAGGGTCCCTCAGGATGCTGAGGATGTGTGGGGGCTGTGCTCTGTGGTCAGCTTGTTGCATCTTAAGTAGGAAGAGGAGGAATGTTGAAAAATCCAGAGGAATAATAGAAAAGGCCTCCTCTTAGCAAAAGATTCCCCTGTCTTCTTCTGAGATATGGATCCGTATCGGCTCGGAGGGGTCCGGCTGGGGCTTCACCAAATTCAAGGAATGTATCAGGAACACAGTGACCCAGTTTTGGAGTTGTACGTTGCCCGCTCTGGAGTTCTCAGGGCCTTTTATTTTAATGTCGTGCCTTGTTTACGACCAACAGCAAATGAAACTTTTTTTGCATCTTACAAGCCTGCATGCATTTCTCAGATATGTTACTTTACACTAGGGCTGCTGGTATGTTCTGGTACCTCTGAGGAAGGTTAAAGGTCTTCCTAAAGCCTGTCATTAGATTTGAGAATATTGATATAAACACATGCCCATCAATAATTGGCACATTAGTCTTCTCTGAGTATCACCTAAGATAATCAGTCTACAGAGAACTCTGAGAACAAAATCTGAGTGCTCTGAACATGGTGCCGCGTCAGGGTTAGGCATTAGCAGTGTGGCATTAGGTGTCAGGTTTGGGTGTGTGCGACCAGTCCAAAATAGCAGTGGCTTCTACAAGGTAGACACTTCATTTTCTCATAACAGTTCAGAGATGGCAGGCTTGACTGGTCCAGGGACCCAGGCGTCTTCCATTTTGTTGGCTCTGCAGTCCACAGGGTATCACTCTCATCTTGTGATCCAGCGTGGCTCTCCACCACATTCACATTCTAAGGAATAACTGGGAAGAGTAGGACATGGAGACACCCTCTCCCTGTAAGGACGTGTCCTGGAACTCGCACACATCACTCCCCCTCACAGTCCATTGGCCACACACCTAGCTGCAAAGGGCTGTGGGAAATATCATTATTCTGGGTGTCCATATGCCCCATTAAAAATCAGGGCATCTGTCATTATAGAGGAAAGGGGGAATAAACTGGCGAACAGCTGCCACAGCCGGAAAGGGACATGAGAACGTGTCCTAGGTCTTTCATTCTGAGCGTGGGAGCCTTCTGGAGCAATTGGCACCCCATGAGCCCTCTCCCCTCCCCTGGCCATCATCACTGGCAAGCATACGCCGAGCGCCTATTGAACGAAGGGCTGCCAGGAGCAGATCGCCAGGGCGATACCTTCTCCCAAACTACCACCCTTCCCCACACCTGACCCAGGCTTGAGTATCGTCACCAGCACTACCACCCACTCACCTAATGATTCTACCAGCTGCAGCAGTTTTGCAGGAAGGGAAAAATATCCCCCTTTATCATTTTGGAATGAGCTAATTCCCCTGGTTTTGTTCAAGATAAACTGCATCCCAGTCTGTTTTGGCAGAAAGTTCTATCGTTAACCCACTTTTAGGTTGGGAAATATGTCCTTCCTCTCCCAACTCTCATCCTCCTCCCCTCCCCTGTTCAAGTCTCCTTCCCATTCCAGTCTGATGTGAGAAGCCTCACAGAGGATTTATGAGTTTCAGGAATGTTGCCTCTTTGTCAGCAGGTCTGTGTGAGAATGGGAGAGGCACCAGGCCCCATAGATGATCCAGGATCCTGAGTGCCTAGAGAGGCTTTCCCGGGGAGCAAGATGGCCCAGCTTCCTCTCTCACTGCAGCTCACGTCTGTGGGAACAAACAGTGAACAGCGTGCTAGGGAGAGGCAGATGGATGGAGGGAGAGGTCCCTGCCCTGGAGGTCCAGGGGCTCACAGGCGGCCTGGGCTTTCCCTGGGTCGGAGGAAGTTGGCCTGCATCTCAGCTCCCACACGACAGATTCACACTGCCTGGGCACTGGTGCCTTGCTCTTTGGGTGGCCCTACAGGTGGAAGCTGCTCCAGTTGTCAGTGATGCAGACTGGGGGTTGGAGTGGGGCAGCCAGGGTTGTGTCTAAAGATCATATTTGTTATGAGATTATAATCAAGGAGGAAACTATGTCTTACTCTTGGTCCCGCATGCCTCTCTGCGTCTCATTTGTCTCATTCCTCCTCATTCCTTTTCTTATCTTCCTACACTCTCTTTTCCCAGCTTCCCCCCTCCCTCTTGCCTTCTGTGCCTTCTTTCCATGTCCTGTCTTCCCTTGCTCCAGCTTTTTCTTCTTCCTGCCTCTCTGCCTGTCGTTTCCTCCTCCCAGGGTCCCGAGTTAGTAGGGAGAGTGCTCCTGAGACAGGAAGTCGGGAGCCCAGGCCCACACAGCCTTGACTCCCTTGTGGCTGAAGCAAATTATGCCACTCTCTGGGTCCCAGCGGTGGAGGGTCTCAGGCCAACCCGAAAATCCCTTTAGACCCTTGGATTCTGTTATCCTCCTGGGCCTTCTCCCTTCTGTCCCCCACCCCCACACCCCAGTCTTCTCTCTCGTTTCTCCCTTGTCCTCCCCTCACCCCTCCTTCTCCCTCATTTTGGGCATCCATATGCCCTGAGGGTCTGCTCCACGGGGAGGATGCTTATTTTCTTCATGGGGCAGTTTTGGTAACTCTCTGGGGCTCAAGGCTGGCAAAGTAGGCTCTTTTTAGGGCCCAACCTTAACTTCTCTCCTGGGGGGCTTCTGCTCATTTAGCTGGGTGGCCCCTCCTCCTTTCTGAGGTCTCTCCAGAGTCTCTAAGAAGCACGTCTCTCCCTAAAAGACCTTAGGCGTGGCCCTGGGCCCTCCCTCACCCAGATCTTCACCTCAGGACCAGCCTGAGAGCAAGGCTCTCCCAGCAAAGAGGGGGTGCAAATAGCCCAAAAAGAGCGAATCTATTCCCCAACTTTGAGGGTGGGGCCTCGGCCTTGGCAGGAATGGCAGGAAGACTGGGATCAGCTCTGGGTACACGGTTAGAGCAGGATGCCTCAGAAAAAATAATAAAAGGGACTGTCGCAAAGCTCCAGGGAACAGATGTTTTCCATTTGGAGTCCGCCGAGAGAACGCGCAGAGGGGGGCGGCGAGTAGGGAGAGATGGAGGGAAGAGGAAGAAAAGCCAAGACAGGCAAGAGAGGAGGTCAGGAGTCTGCAGGGAGGAAGACAAGAGAAGTGGGGAAACCAGAGGCAGGGAAAGAGAGTAAAGGAGCTGAGGGGTTCGGAGGGGGGCCCTCTGACACTGAGGAGACAGCAAGCCCCCTGTCTGCTGGGATGATGACCACAACTATGAGAATTCAAGGCAAATCCAGGAACAGTGAGTGCTCATCCAGCCCTGGCCCAGGGAGGCCGGGATGGGCGTGGGCGCCTTGGGGCCCTGGCAGCAAAGATCAGGGCAGTGGGCGGGTGTGGTGCCAGGTGTCTCTTGCTGAGGCTGAGGCTGGCTGTCTGGGGGGTACCGTGTTTGGTAAAACAACTGCCCAGGGATGCACAGTCTAGGGAAAAGGGGTACACTCCAGCCCCCAGACCTGTGGGCCTGTCTGCAAGGCAGCCAGGAGCCCACAGGAGGCCCCGCTTCCCTGGCTCTGTTCTGTGTCATCTGGTTTCCTGCCTAACTAATAATGAAGTTTGGTGGAGCAAAGCAGCCCTACCTATTTTTCAGAGCGTGTTTTCTGGTGTATGGCCAGCCCGACAAGGCCCAGGGCCCCAAGAAAGGAGGGAGGTTGGGATCCTGTAATTGAAATCTGTTGATGTGAAGGCACTGTGAGGAGTTCCCAAGGGGGGGACCAGGGACAGCCTCCAGAGAGGAAGCTCAGGAGACAGGGTGGCAAGTTGTAAACAGCCTAATGAGCTGTGCCAGGACCGGGTGGGCAGGTGGGCCAGGCCCGGGGTGGGCCTGCTGCGGCAGGATCTAGGGGACGGGAGAGCCTGGCCTCTGAGCTCAGTTCCTGGTGGTGGAGGAAGCCGCCATGGGGGCTGGTGCAGGAAGGCCTCCCCGACACACACCACACACTTCCTTCCACTTCTCTCTCCTTTGTCTCCCTGGCTGCCAGAGGGAGCCCAGCCCTCCCGGCCACCACAGCCTCCCATCTCTCTGCTAGTCCAAGTGCTGCTGAGTCTTCAGGCCTTGGCTCAAATGCCACCTCTCCCAGGAAGACTTCCCTGACTGTACCAACACAGCTGACCTGACCCCTTCTGAGTGCCTAAAGCACTCAAGAGCTGGCACTTGTCACTCCACTGCCCTGGGTCACTCAGTGGTTTGGTGGCTCAGCCGTCCCACCTCTCCCCACCTTCACTCTTTATTCTCGTGGGAGAACCAGGCACACATTTGGCACTCACTAGTTGCACATTGGACACTCATTTCTGATGGCAGCCTGCTGAGAGCCCCAGGCAGCACCTCTGGAAGGGAACACAACAGAAGATCAGAGTAGAGCTGAGGCTGAGAGAGAGCCAAACCCCTGACCCCTGGGCCAGCCTTTCCTGCAAAGCCCCAGGTTCAAAACCTACCCTTCCGTGGCCTTACCTCCACGGGCTTTCTGCCATAAGAATGCAGTTCAGGCTGTCTCAGGGGACAAGGGCCTGCATTTCTCTCTCTTGTTATCATTAGAGCCTAGCTCCTCTGTGTTTAATTAATTCTCTGATTTTCCCAAATTCTCATCCCCACTAGAGAAAAAGAGTACCCTTGCTCAAAAAGCCTTCTGTAGCATTTCAGGATGTGGCAAGCTCTTTGATTACGCAATGAGCCTTAGGCAACATTCATGCTAAGTACCCCAAGTGCTGTGTGCTGTAGTCAAGCCTTAGGCCTCCTTTCTGCTTCTTGTTGGAACAGGAAGATGGGATGCCTGGACCCAGGTTTTCCACTTCTTTCTGGGAGCTTCCTTTGGGTGTCTGTTATCCATCCCACCCCAGGTCTCATACAACCTCAGCTCTCAGTCTTTGCTGGAAACAGCTCTTGGCAAAGTCACAAGCCGGGCTCTGCTTGCCCTTCTGTGCTCCCATCTGTGCACAGGCACCAGCCCCAGGAGGGGCAGCCGAGCTTGGGACTGCCGTGTAAGGAGGGCCGAGTGGGCTGTGAGGCCAAGCTGCAACCCCAACCAGCCACATTGCTTTGCTAAAAGTGCCTGCTAAAAATGGGTGTGTACCTGTGCAGGAGGATTTGAAATGTGCATTTATCTGGACTGGCCCAGGATTGGAGAAACTGCCCCATTTTCCACTGATCTGGAACAGATTATGTGTGTGTCCCCTGTTCTTGGTGCTGCAGAAAGTCCTGGGCTTTGGAGGGAGGCCAGCAGCTGCTGGGGACCCAGCCCTGCCTTGCCCCTTCCCGCTGAGGGATGGGAGTGAGGTCCTCCCTCTCTCAGTCTGGTCTTAGCATGGGGGTATGAGAGCACCTGCCTCCCTCCTTCACTTGTGAGGATTAAATGAGAGAAGCTGCTTCGCAGCGTTGGGCCTGGGCCCACAGTCGGCTGTCAATCAGTGCGGCAGTTAGGTAGCTTTTACCAACACTCCTTGGTGGAGCCCCAGCTCTGCCCCTTCACAGATGCTCCCTGGGCTCCCTTCTCATCACCTGCCACCCCCACCCTCAGCAGGATCGCCGAGCTCTCCCCCGGGCTCTGTGCACACTCAGTCAGCCTCCACCCCCTATCCCCAGACACATAATGAGGAAAGGAGGTGAAGGGACACTGGGAAAAAGTCCGTTACCAGAGCAAACGTTATGCTCCAGGGGACACCACTTGTGCCCCCACTATGGGCTCCAAAGTCCAATGGCCCGATACACACCCTGGCTCCTGACTTACCCTCGCTGTGGCCTTAAGTGAGTCCCTTACCCTCTCTGTGCCCCAGTTCCCCGCTTCCCGAAGTGGAGTAATAAAAGTGCTTGCTCTGTAGGGTTTTGTGAGCATTAGCTGAGACTGTGTGGAGCACGTAACACGGTCCCTGACACAGCACTCAGAAACCTTCGCCTGGCATTGCCCCCGCACCCCAGAGCCATCGTGTCCCGTGCCGTGCCTCGGGGGGATGGTTTCCATCACCTGAGACCAGTTCCCAGGGAGGGGGGCCTCTGCCTCTGACTTTTCCACCACTCTCACCTCCCACCGTCCTTCTGGTTTCGCAGCTGAGCTGTTCATGGAGCAGAAGCACCTCAAGGAAGCGGGCTTCTGCATCCAGGAGGCAGCGGGCCTCTTCCCCACCTCGCACTCGGTACTCTACATGCGGGGCCGGCTGGCTGAGATGAAGGGCAGCTTGGAAGAAGCCAAGCAGCTGTACAAGGAGGCGCTCACAGTGAACCCCGACGGCGTGCGCATCATGCACAGCCTGGTGAGTCGACCCCTACGCCCCAGCAAAAGGCCTCAGGGTCCTTCTACCCCATCACCCCTTCGATGCCGGCAGGTGCCTGCCTCGCTGCCACTATTCCGTGGTATCTGTGGGGGGAGAGGGAGGGAGGTGGCTTCCTCCCTGCTCTGCTGGGAGAGACAGAGGGGGCCATTTCCCTTCAATCAGAGCCTGCCTGAGTTGATGAAAAAATCTGGGAGGACTGATTGATATCCTTTGTGACTGTCTTTTTGCTGTAAGTTTCCGAACATCAATCTAGCCCCAAAGGGCTTTCACTGTTGCTAATCAGATCTTCACTCTAGAGACTCTAGATACCAAAATGCTCTTTTTTGTGGGGGGTCCCCAGGCTCTTCCTGATCACTGGGCTGCCTCCTCCATTTCAGAGGAGCTCCATGCCTCCTTGGCGGGATTCAGGGGGTGTCCTGTCAGGTCAGGCCGGACTAGAGCACACACTGAGAATGGCCCATGGGGCCCCCAATCCTAGAACAAGGAGCTCAGAACTTGGGGTCCCAGGGCTCGGTGACCTTTCTATTGGAAGGTCGGAGGCTGGGAGCAGGAGGCTGGTGCTCTTGTCCCAACCTTGCCATTCTCTTCCTGGGTGATCATGGGCAACTCAGCCACCACCTTCAAACCTTGGTTTACTTACCTGTGCAATGGGGAGTCTGCGGTCCAGGAAACATTTGTCAAATACCTGTGCTGACAGATGGTACAGTCGGCATAACCGTTTTTCCCTGCCTTCCTTAGCAGAGAGCAGGTATCAGGATAAATGCAGTGATCTGAAAGTGTACAGGCCTGCGTGGGAACAGTGATTCTGAAGTATAATTTAGGAGCCCACGGTTAGCGGATCAGCCTTCACCTGTCAGGGTCCGGGTTCCACCTCAGATGTCCCCTTCGAGAGCTCTTTGAGGAGAACAGCCATGAGGGTATCACTGCCATCTGCCGCATGGGGAACACAGAGGCATCAGGAGGACGACTCCAGATGGCTGCAAGGTTATCACTGCCAAAGGGGTCTGATTTGTCCATGGGTAAAAGCTACAGGGACTCAGATATCAGCTTCATGTCAGGGAAAATGGTATAACTCTTAGAAGAGTCCAAACACAAACTCAGGAGTCATCCGATGAGGATGTTGCCAAGAGAATGGAAACGTCGCATGGGGAGGATCTGGACCAGGTCATCTTATAAGGGCCTTTCCAACCCCAAGAGCCCTTGAAAACAGATTGGAACAGGGATCTCCAGCTCAGCTATTATTCCCACTGCCTTATTTTTTAAAGGCTTTCCAGCTTAGCCCCATGCGAATGTTCCGTGTCAGCTGAAGAAAGCCCGCTCAGCGACATCACAGCCTGGCCCGCGTTCTCCTCCACATGGCTCCCAGTTGCCTTCCAGTCTGCTCAGCAAATGTTTGTTTTTTGCAAGGCACATCCTCCTTCCTCCCACAGTTTAGACATTAGCTCCTCTGATGAATGCCTCCCCAGAGGTCACATCCAGAAACTTGATTAGGGAGGTGGGAGGGAGGATGTGGGTTATGTCATTAGGCCAGCAGCCAGGCAGAGATGTCTGCCTTCCACTGCACTCACGGATCTGAGCCTGCCGTTCAGACCCTAAAACCCGAGGAAATCCAATAACAAGCACAGTTTTGAAGTAACAGTGTACCATTTTTCATTTATGCTTATTATCGTTTGTAGCTATTTCCCTGACATTGAAGCCGGTTCCAACGGTGGGTTTCCATGGTAACTAAAGAGCTGTCCAGAGTGGCTCCCTACAGATGTTTCTGAAACGGTCCCTTTTCTCTTCTGGGGGTGCCTTGCTGATGTGGTGAGATTGGAGGAGTCGGAGGCAGGCCTGCCCACTTTTGACGTTACAAGCAACCGGAGGGGCTGTCAGCTCCAGCGTGGGCAGCCCATCCCCTTTCCACAGGCTCTGTTCCTGCCAGCATCCCACACACATGCATACAGAGTAGCAAATTTCAATCCTGGGAAAGATTTACTAAGCATTCTTTTCCAAAAGACATGCGAACACTTGGTGTGTTGATCTCCAGTGGTCCCTGATCTAAGTGTCTTCCCTGTGCTCAGAACCAGGACATCTGGGACCTAATCCTGGCTCTGACCCTAATTCACATGGGTGATTTAGAAAAAGACACACTTAACTTCCACGCTCCTGATGTCTCCTTTTGTAAATGAGTAATAATCATCCCTAGGCCAATGTTCTAATCAGATGAGGTGACACATATGAAAGTGCTTCTAAAAGTCTGCAGAGCAATATCAGAGAAGGCAAGCACAGCGTATTTGCCACCACTCTGCAGTCCCTCGCCCATGACACACATTGCTAATCAATCATGGCTCTTTTTTCCACTGAGCACAGATGTGACGTTGGACTCTTTTTCATCACGAGGGGAACCTGTTGGCCCAAGTCAGCTTGACAGTTTGATAAGGGACTCATCGTAAAAATAGTAGAGAATGGGAGTGACACATAAATCGTCTCAACCTTTGTAAACTCCAGAGGTGGATGCATCCGAGACTTATCCAGGGAAAGGAACGTGAAGGGGAACTGGTGTCCTTTTGTGGAGTCATTAACAAGGCAGGTTCCCCGGGAGGACATCCTGGCCCCAACACACCACTGTGGCTTTGTGAGTACACTGGCCTCTGGTAGGTACAAGCATCCCCTGAGAGCACAGCCCCCCGCCACAGCCTGGCCGGTGGGAGCTCTGGGGCCCTCAGTGAGCTCTCTGAGGTAGTGTTTAAGTTCCACTCCCTGAGGTCTGGAGAGAAGAAGGTGGAGGTAGACTCAGTGAGCTGTGTGGGGGGCCAGGTTCAGACCTACAGTCCTAAGAGCAGAATCCTCAAACACCAAGAAGCTGGCCTCTGAGCCTCTCTCTGAGGCTATGTATGTGGGACAGGATATTTGGGGCCAGGTTGGAGAAGGCCTCTGGGAGTGGAAGGCTGTTGCTTTCAGGAGTCCCAGGGTTCAGGCATTTCTAAGAATATGAATTTTGGCCCAGAAGCAGTTTATCTATACTCTCCTGTCCTGCTGCCCTCCTCTCCTGGATGTGACGAGAGACCTTCCCGTGAAGGCCTCCACCCTGGGCTCAGCTCAGGGATTTCCACCCAGATTAGGCAGGAAAGAGATACCTCCTTGGCAGAATACCGCCCAGGCAGTCTCCACTGTGCCCACAGCAGTGTCCCAGAGGAGTCTGTGTCCTCAAGCCCTGGTCCTGCAGCTGCCACCTCTACTAGACTCAAGGAAGGCCAGGTTGCTTTGGGAGAGTGCCAAGTGCAGAAGGGGAAAGGCGTGCTCTCTGCAGACAGAAGTTCCCAGTGAAATCTTAGGAGCAGGTCCTGACAGTCTGCCAGCTCTCTCTCAACCTCCTGTCCAGGTAGCCAGAAGCCCCACTCATTCACAGGCTCAGCCAGAGAAGGGTCCTCAGGCAGCCTATACCCATTTCTCTGAGCCTGTCTCTGCCTAGCCCTTCCCATCCCTCTGTGCCCCCAGGGAGGAGAGATGCCTGGGGATGGCAAGGAGCTCAGGTATGGCTGATGGACTGGCCAAGTCACTGAAAGCCCCCACAAGAGAGGGTTCCACTGAGGTCACCTAACCTTAATGGTAGGAAGATCACTAGCCCTGGCTACAGACCAACTTGCTGTCCCTGCTCTTCGCTTGGCTGAGCTGGTAGTATGGATGCTTTGATGCAGCCTGTCTCACTACAGAGAAAGCCTCAGCCATGAGCGGGCAGGTGTGGGTGCCTTCCTGCCTCCTGCCTTTGTAGGTGGCACCCTGCCCTTCTGTCCTGGACACACTCTACGGGGGGATGGTTTCATGCTCTTCTCTGGCCTCTGCCCCTAGTCATGCTCTCTTCTTGGGAAAGAGCTCGAGGTTCCTGCTGCCCCATCTCCCCCTAGAATCCTTTCCTCCTCAGACACCCAGCAGCAGGGGGAGAGTGTAGTGCATGAACTTCGGTTCCTGTGATGTAATTCCTGGGGATGGAATTTCTGAAGCAATCCTGGTCGCTTGACGTGGCCTCTTCTCTCTCCAGAGGCCCCTGAAAAGGTCCATCAGCCATACCTGAGCTCCTTGCCATCCCCAGGCATCTCTCCTCCCTGGGGGCTGGGAAGGGCTAGGCAGAGACAGGCTCAGAGAGTTGGGGGAAGACAGAGTTTCTGTCCTCGGTTCTCTCTGGTGAGAGCGCGGCCATGAATTACTCTCCTGCAGTTTTCCCTCCTGCTCCTAGTGTGAAGCTGCTGTTTCATTCTTTGAGTGGATTTGGAGGATCAAGGGCATGGCCATCAAGGGGGCCCTGGAGATTACTTCCCCTCACTGACTCAGTTTTCTATCAGATGGGAATCATTCATATCCTTGTGACCTCAAGGAGTAGTTTTAGGGCTCAGATGAATGAGACCTGTGAAAAGATAAGTTAACATTAGGCATTTTTGTTGCCATTTTTGTGGAAGACTCGGTGGCAAGTGGCCTGATCCCACCTTTGACCGGACTGCTTGACCTTGCTGCTATGGGGTGGGCATCTTCGGCACAAATTTCCTTGTGCTGCCAAGTGGCCCATGGCATCAGCAGGGTACCGAAAGGTGGGTTCAGGGACCAGGGACTTCAGAGCTGCCTTTGGGATTGCCTCTGGGGCTGGTTGGCTGGAACAGTTTTTAAGCCCCGGTATCAGAGCTGGCTTGAGCCTAGAAGTTGGAACATAGCCTTCGAGTCTGACTGACCTGGACTTGAGTCCTTTTTTGCCTATACTTGCTGTTTAACCTTGGCCAAGTTCCTCAGCCTCTTAGAAGTTCAGTGTCCTTGTTGTAAAATGGGAACCATGACGCCAAGCATCTAGGGCTTCTGTTAGAATTAGGTTAAATGACCCTATAAGTTAATGGTCCTGTAGTTGGGGTTACTTGTATTTTTTTTCATTTAGAAGCGTGTCTCCCAGGCGAGGGTCAGATGCTCTTGGTTTGCAGAGAGAAGTGGAAGCCAAGAGCTAAGCCCCAGAGACTCGTTGCAGCAAAGCTGCTTAGTCCTCACTGAGCCCACCAGGTGACTCTGCCCAGGGCACAGATGCGCAGGACATGGGTCCCAACGGCCCTGCGGCTGGGACAAGAGTGTACACGGTACAAGGCCCAGCTGACGTTAGCTGAGAGTGAGGGCAGCCTATTCAGTAAGCGAGAGTCTGAGCTGAGGGATGAGGGGGATTTGAGACCTGGTTTTTTAGTCTTGTATGTTGGCTGAGACTCTTCAGCTAAAGAGGCATTGTGGGGCCCTGAGGCTGTGGGAGAGGAGCAGGGGAGAGGAGGCCCTGCTCAGCCCTGCCCTCCGGCCCATAGTCATACCAGCTGGTTCAGCCTCTGCTCCCCAACTCTAAGGAAGAAAGGCATCCTGAGCAGCTGAGAAGTGAAACTCAGTGCTGAGCCTTCTGGAAGTTCCCTGACTCTGGGCGAGGTTGCAGTATACAGAACAGCAGGATCTCTGGTTCCTGGGTCCCTATCCCTCGGGACCCAGGATGCCCCATCTACCCTGGGGCCGCCCTTCTTGTCAGCGTCATGAGCAGTGGCAGGTAGCTTAGAGGGTCCAGGCAGCCTGAGGGAATGGGAGGACCCAGAAGTAGTGCACTCTGCTGTGTGTTCTCCACACACATGCTTAGCCCCTCGTCAGTGGAGTCTGTCTGCCCTACCAGCCCCAGTACATGGAGAATATTGCCTTCGTTTGACAGAAAAGTTCAATAGGAGGGTTGTTGGTCATTTGACCTCCTAGAGAGGTGATTTTATTGTAAGTTCCGTCTTTCCTTTGCGCCCCCAGTGCTGCCTGAGGTATGTAGTCCCTGATGAAAAAGTGAAGGAAGAGGGGGGAAGAGAGAGTTCTGGGGGCTCACCGTGTGGAGAGTTGGGGGTACAAGGCCATCACTGGCCTCACTGGTGTTTGGAGGCCCCTGCTCTCCCCACCTCACCCTCGGCCCAGGTTCAGAGACCCTCCAGAAGATGAGGATGGTTCCCCTGGCTCTGGCTCAGGATTTTGGAAAGCCTTAGCCTGGTGCGTGGGCTCCTCAAGTCCCTGCCAACCCTGACGAGGAAGTGGAAAGGAAGCTTTCTGTCAGCCTGTCAGTGATTCAGATCAGAGCGTTAGTTAAGCACTGTTGGCTTAGTTTAGCCCCAGAATCAATGGTCTGAAAGACTCACTGTGTCTGGAGGGTGCAGCAGGGTCCCGCCCTCTCCTCCTTGTCCATAGGCAGGCACCACCCCACCCCCACCCACACAGGCCATCACCGCCCTCTGAGGCTCGGCCTTCTGGTCTTAGAGGGGGGCTTCTGCAATGGGCCCCCTCAGGGTTAAGTTAGGGGTTAAGTCATGTCCAGGGTGGGCTGAGCCCCCAGCCCAGAACCTGAAACCAGCCCAGAAAACAGGAGGAGGAAAGGCTACGCCCCCTGCCTAGAGGTGGGTCTGGCAGAGGAGCCCCCAGGGTATGACTTGTCCTCTTGTCAAGTCAGCGCTTATCCTGGAGCCTGGCCTGGGGTCCCCTGAGGACAGACACCCATCCCGGAGGAGAAGCCCACTGCTGCTCTTTCACATCTCCCTTCTGGAGTCCCCAGGCGTGGGTGCTGCCACACACAGAGCACAGCCACGTCTCCGCTACCCCAGAAGGCCCCCACCTAGGCTGGGCTCTGAGTGAGTGTGGGTGCTCCCTCATCAGAGGCCTCTTCCTATGAGAGTCTGAGGGTGCTCTGAGGACACTGGTCAGCCAGGCATTGGATGGGGTCTAGAAGGATTTGTGTCCCTTCTCCCAACAGGGAAGTAGGACCAACCTGTGGGTGTGGGGCCACCCAAGCTCCATGATGGATGTGGTGATGTCTGGGCTGGGTTCTCAGCCTGAAGAGACACCTCATCCCCAGTCTGGTTGGACAGGTTGAGGCTGACACACCTGGGAGAATCCAGCATGCCGGAATGTGGGCCTCCCTCGACGGGCGTGTCCGCACCCCAGGATGGATGAAGGGAGGGAGCCTTCCTGTGGAGCAGCCTCAGAGGTGCCCCCCCACCCACAGGCTCCTCTCTGCAGCCCCAGGTCCCCAAGCAGGAGGCTCCAGGGACCAGGAGGCTCCAGCAGCCTCCAGCTGATTCCCGGCTTCCCAGCTGGAAAGGCTGACAGAATCCCAGGAATGTGCCTTGAGCTCAGAAAGAAAATTCCCAAAATAACTTCTATAAATACTTGAGAGTAGGGGCGGGTCAGAACGCTCAGCTCTCAGCCTGGCCTGCAGCTGGCCTAGCACTAGGGGCTAACTTCCCAGGGCAGGCATCCCCCCAAAAGAGGAAAAAGGCACTCACAGCCGGGACTTTCCTGCTGCCCCTCCCTCCTAGGGGACAGTGCAGGCACTGAATTAATGAGGTGAGATGGTGTGCAGTGGCAATTCTGAAAAATAAGACAGAATCCTTCATCCCCACCCCAGGCTGCAGCCCCTGGCCCCACCCTGTACCTCCATAGAAAACCTGGGCTCCTAACAGGGAGAGTCACCCTCAGAGGGCCCCTCAGGCTGCCTGTCCTTGTAGCCATAAGCAGGCTACTAAGCATACCTAAGTGCCTCTGGTGTACCTGGCTCTGAGCCCAGACCCTCCCACCCGAGTTCTGTTGAGCTGCTGTCCTGTGGGGAATGGCCAAGCAGGGAGGAACCAGGGACCTGTCCCTCTCAGCCTAGGGAGGGGCAGAGCAGGGATCCTATAGGTCAGCCCACAGTAATGGAGCATGATGTTAAGGTAATGGTGTGGGCAGGAGGGACTGCTGTCCTCTGGGAAGGCCTGAGACCCAGGGAGGGAAGGAGGAAGGAAGGGATGAAGTCGGGAATTTCTGGGACTTCCCCCAGAGCCTGCCTCTCTGTGAGTGGCTGTAATTAACCCTGGCACCTCTCACAGGCACAGCGCTCCTCACCACACACAACTTGCACCGCCCTTTCTGATCCCTGTGCGTGGGCAGCACAGCTCTGGCCTCTCCCAGGTGAGGGTCACTCAACAGGTCTGTTTTTTCTGGGTTCAGGCTAGGGAGGAGTCAGCAGGGATATTTGGATGGAATTGTGTTCCAACCATCTCCCTGGAGCCCAGTTCTCTGGGCAGCTAGGGGGAGGGGTACCAGAAGGGTGACGGCGGGCCCCCAGCAGCGCTGGGCTGGGGGCAGAGCAGGTGAGACCTTGAGTCTTCCTGGGGCACGCCCTGCCCAGTTGTTAGGCAGCAAACAGCTCCGAGTTGCTACCAAACATGAACGGGCTGGTGTCTTAGGCAGGTGGCCGCAGATCCTGTTACAGGCCCTGGGCCTCTGGGCCCCAGCCTGACCCCAGCCCGGTGTCTCCTTTCAGGCTCTAAGGTCAGCACCCCAGGGTGGGAGGGACACGATCCAATCCCAGCCCTGCACACAGTCTTCCCCCACAGAGAGCCCGGTGTCTCCTTTCAGGCTCTAAGGTCAGCACCCCAGGGTGGGAGGGACACGATCCAATCCCAGCCCTGCACACAGTCTTCCCCCACAGAGAGCCCTGCCCTCTAGAGAAATCAGTTCTTCCACCCACTCCTTGCCCCCCTCCCAGGACCCTCTGCTCATCCAGGGGACCCTTCCGTTGGCTGTCTGCACACCTTGTGCCCTGCTACTGATTTCAAATTCATCGTTGTAGAATCCTCATGATAGTCTGCAAGGAAGGACTCTTCTGTTCTCTGGTTTACAGATGAGGAAACCTCAGCTCAGAGAAAATGGGCCGCTTGCCCGGGGTCACTGCCCTTGTCAGTGGCAGAGCTGGGATTCTGGTGGCTGTGGAGCCCTGGGCTTGTCCTCCGCACAGAGCATGCAGAGGGGCCTACTGCAAACCCTCCATAGTGAGAATAACACACACACACACGTGCACATGCATGTATGCACACACATGCATGCACTCCCTGTTCAGCCCGCAGACATCTGGCCCCTTCCCAAACACCCACATGCTTCTTGAGATCAGAGGTTTTCGAACATGTTTTTTGATGGAGTCCTCTTCAAAGACTCATGAGATAGCTCAATATAGAAATCTGTGTGTGTAAAAGCCGCTGCGGTCCCGCCCCCTCTCTGGGAGGTCCTGCTGGCCTTCCCCATCTGTCCTCTATTGCTCCCCCATGGGCAGCACTCACAGGGCTCAAACCTTCCATTTTTGGTGCTTAATTTTGGTGTTTGGAGGCCTGTCGTCTCGCCTTTCCTTCCCTCCTCCCTATTGGCCCTGTTCCATTGTGAGCTGCTCAGGGTCCAGCTCCCAGGCCCTGTGGGCAGAATGGCTTGGCCTGGAGCCCCGCTGGCCAGACTGGGCACGGCCCTGTGGTGCAGGGCAGCCCTGAGTCAGCACCGCTCCCATCTGGCCAGAGCCGGAGCCCTGCCTCAGGCTCCACCTGGCCACGGCTCCCCTGTCCTCCCTTGTCCTCTGCCCCATATCCCTGGTTCCCTGCAGATGGCTTCACCCTGGGTTGAGGAGACTGTGAATACAGCTCCCTCTTTCTTACCCACCCCTTGGCCACAGGACCACCAGCCAGTACCGCCAGAGAGGGAGAGGCTTTCCCTAGGGCTTCCTGAGCACCATCTTTCTCACTTGCCTAATTGGTCATGTTCCAGGCTCTTGGAGGACTTTATGAAATCAGGCATGTGCATCTTCCCCAGGGTGTCTCCATAGCAACAGAGGGCCTAACTCGGGAGTGCGGTGAGGAGGAAAATGTTCCAGCTAAAAATGTACATGGCCATCAGTGGGCGGGCACCCGAGTGGGGGCTCCCGGCGCATAGAAGGCAGCCTCCCCTGCCTGTCCAGGAAGTCAGTGTTGCTCATGCTTTACCTCATATATCTTTGAACAAGAGGAGGCCCCCCTGGGCTGCCATCCCATGCCGCCTTTGAGGGCTGGAACGCAGATCAGTGGGGTGTTATGGTGCAAAGCAGCCTTTCTGGGACCAGAGGCCACCACCCTGTCCGCCTTCCTCCCCACACCCTTCCCAGTGTGGGTGGAAGTGGACGTAGAGGGGCAGGGTGCCAGTTTCACTTCCTAACCCCTTTTTGTGACAATTCCTTTTACTTCCTATATCTCTCTGGCAGTGGGGTTGTTGGAGCCAAATATGAAGCGAAGCTCCTGGCCACCCTGTCCCAGAGTCCCCCTCCTACCCAGCATCTGTCCCTTGTCCCCAGTCATCTGACTATCTTCCTGGGACCCTCACCTGCCAGGCCAGGCTGGGATGGGTGTTAGGTCCCAGAACCCAGACGTCCCCAGGAAGACCAGTTGCCAATGCAGGCAAAGGAGCTGCCCCTACCCATCCCCTCAGTTAGAGAACCGAGCCTGCAGCCTATATTCCTCAGTCTCACAGCAGCCCTGGGGAGAAGGGCAGCTCAGCAGTGCAGCAGCAAGGCTGGGAGCAACAGACCCACTGACAGACTCACACGGGCCAGATGCTGTTCAAGTGCTTTACAATAGACTGATTCGTGTAAACTTCACAACTCTCAAGGCAGCTACTGTGATCTTTCCTATTTATTGATGAAGAAACTGAGGGCCAGAGAGTGGTGGCTTGCCCAGGATCACCCAGCTGATACTGGGGAGACTCAAAGCCAGGTCTGCTGACTTGAAAGCCCATTGCTTGGGGCCAGAAGTGGGGCACAGCTCCCACAGTGGGTGATTTCGGAGGCTGGACTTGAAGCAGGTTTGGGGTGGGGACAGGTAAGATTTGCATTCGTCAAGGGCACGGTCACTTAACCATACCCAAGCCTGAGACACCAAACCTGAGGCCCTCTCTGGCTGGTAGCTGGTGGCCAAGCTGCTGCTTCCTGCTCCTTGCCCCAATGGCCAGAATGCCCCTGCCCTAGGGCATCCTCACTAATCATCGCCCCCACCCTGTGCTTGCTCCTCAGGGTCTGATGCTGAGTCGGCTGGGCCACAAGAGCCTTGCCCAGAAGGTGCTGAGGGATGCCGTGGAGAGGCAGAGCACCTGCCATGAGGCCTGGCAAGGCCTAGGAGAGGTGCTGCAGGCCCACGGCCAGAGCGAGGCTGCTGTCGAATGCTTCCTCACCGCCCTCGAGCTGGAGTCCAGCAGCCCAGTGCTGCCCTTCTCCATCATCCCCAGAGAGCTCTGACACTGCTCTGCAGCAGCATTGACGGAGGGGGCTGCCCCGCGGGGTTTGCGGGGAGCAGGCAGGCAACAGAGAGCATGGGTCAGGGGAGGTATGGGGCCTCAGGGAAATACACCTCTAGGGAACACTTTTGTAGTCTGCAGCCCTAGTTCACCTCGCCTCCCCCACCCCACCCCTGCCTTCCTTCCAGGGCCAGCTGAGTTTGGGAGCTGCTCATCTGGGTCTGGGTGAACCAGATTTGCATCAAAAGCAAATTTCTTGTTCCTTGGGACTCAGACATTGTGGCATTTATGAGCGAGGAAGTAGCCGGAAGGCTACATCGACATGGGGGCCGCTCCCCAGAGTACCTGTGCGGCGTGGATAGCTCCCTTCACTCATCTAGAAAGCCCTGTATTATACCTCCCGCCCTCTCTCAACATCCTTGCCCCTGGATTTCTGACTTTGCACAAGCTCTAGTCTCGAACCTCAGCTCTCTGCTCTCCAACACCAAAGATGAACCCCTTGAGCTGCCTTCTGGACAGGCCAAAGCATTTTCCTGGGTTCCTCCCTCGGCGCCTCGGTAGACAGTCTGCTTGAACCCTAAATGACTTAGAGTCATGGTGACTGGACTTGCTCCCCGAGAGCCTCACAGCTGCACTTCGCCCCACTCATGCCTCTGTGCCTTAGGAAGCCCCACGGCCCTCGTCCCACACCCAGTCGCGGGACAGGGTTTTGGATCACTCTCAGGTCTTGCCCAGGGCAGTCACAGCTTGAAGAAGCCACTGGCAAGTGGGAAGAGGATGGACCTCTGGATTCCTGTCCCAGACGGTTAGTGGATGATGCACATCTCGTGTTTCCTATCTTTGCCTGACGAGGCCATTTGGGCTTCACTGTGCTCTTCTGCCTCTCCTGCCAAGTGCCTTTAAATCCTCTAATGTCTGACCAGGGGCACGGAGCACTGGCCTTAACTAACCTTCCATTTTTGCCCACCTCCATCTCCCTGAAAATGCCCCAACCAAGGAAGGCAGCCTCTTTAGGCCCTCAGCCATGGCCCCTAGATGAGCCTCAGGATACAAACATGGCTGCCGGACCCAACCCCTTTCAATACCTGCAACAACACATCATTCCTTCAAGCCTTACCTTTTTGGGCAATGAGTACAATGCAGATCACTCTAGGGGTTATAATGTGGAGGTAGACAGTCCCTAGGACTGTCCCCGATTTATGTCACCACCCACAGCCCATTTTCACCTCAGGCTTTCTTAGGTAACCTGAGCCCCACCCTGGCCATTTGGTTCCTCCTGCCTGGTACCAAATGACTGTGGTTGGAGACCTGAGGAGGAGACGGAGCCTGACACCTCCTGACTGGTTGAGTAGGCCTCTGTGCACATGACACCCTTGCCTGCAGGGGTCCTGGGTGCTCATGGGTGGGTGTCTTTCCTGCTGCTCCCCTAGCCTGCTGCACGATGCTCTTGGAATTGTCCCCAGGATGTCAGCCCCCCACAGGCCTGTCAGGGAATTCCTTTTTTATCAGCACTTTTGGGTTTTAGTTTTAAAGCTCCATCAGGTACATCTCTTATTTTAAGGTGTGTGGAAAAGTCAGGCGGAGGCTGCCCTGGTTTGTCATTACTCAGTCTTTCTGTTGGAGACCCTCCCTCCTCGCTGCAGTGGCTCAGCACTGTACCCCCAGGTGCTTCCTAGGGAGAGCCTGAGGCCCTGGCCTCCCACCGGGTGATCAGTGCTGCAAAGAACACCAGATCCTTCGCCTCTTAGTTGAAGGATCTCTCTGTGTGTGTGTGTGTGTGTGTGTGTGTAAATATGTATATATATATATGTGCACATATATATATAATAGAGATCTATTTTTATTCCAGAATTCTGTTTGAAAAAAATAAACAAGAAAAAAGCAAATGTCATGGATTTGCCTTGGAATGCCCAAAGACGTTGGTAATCAGTTCTTGGTACTAGAAAAGACACCAAATGCATTTTGAGTAGTAGTGTGCCCTCAGAGGAGGCCTCAGCGGACTGGGCCAAGTTGCTGACAGTTCACAGATTGCATAAAGAGACTCTTGAAGAGGAAGCAGGTTTATGAAGTAGTGTGTTCATTCAATGCACAGCTTGCCCCAGAACAGGCCTTGATGGGCCCTGGAGAGGGGATTGCAGGAGAAGAGAGGCCCAAGGCGTCGCAAAGGCTAGAGCCTGGGTCCTGTGCAGAGGAGGAAGGAGGGGAGGGAGGGCCCCGCTGAGACTGATGTGAGCCCGGTGAGAGTGGATGAGCACAGCGGGGGCTTCGAGGTCAGGCAACAGCCTGGCGGTGAGCGGGAGGAGGCAGCGGGATCCAGGCTGGGCCAGCGAGCGCGGATCTTCTGGCCTGCCACCTGTCCCTTCAGTGGGCCTGAGCCCCTGCTGCCTCTAGGGCAGCCAGGAGAAGCCAGGGCTGGACTTGCCACCTGAATGGGAGGGACTGTTCCAGGGGCACTGCCAGTGGAGCCCCTGCAGCACCTGGGGGAGAAGCACCAGGGAGGGCTGTGTGGTGAGGATCCAGGCCACATCTGGATCAGCCACCTACGCCAAGCGATCCATACCAATACACTCCTGATATATGCTGTGCCACACACCCACGTACTACATATATTATAAAGCGAGCACTAAAATTTTAAAAGATGACATAAACTTACGCAGAAGCTCTATTTTCTTTGCCCCAAGGGACCGTCTGGCACACCCCCAAGCCTGCACCCACCCACTTTGAAGACAGCTGCCCTTAAGGCTGCCCCTAGAGCTCAGGGCTGCCCTGGACTGAGCTTCCTGCTCCCACGGCCTTGCTGCAGCCTGGTTGCATTCCCCCCCACCCCGCCCACCCTCCCCGTTCTATTCTCTGGTTTTGCTGTCCCAGCAAGGAAGGGTCTTTCTTGGAGCCCTTGGGTACCCATCTTCTATTTCTCTGTGATGCTTTCTTTTAAGGAAACGCATTCACAATTCTTAGTGGTTTAATAATTAGTATCAGGTTACTTGTCACATGCCCTCATCCCCAGTTCATGGCCCCCTAGGGTGAGAATTAAAGGCCATAGGTGGTGGTCCATCATCTGCCAGCCTGGGAGAAAGTTCTAGAAGGCTTGTCCTACAAGGAAGAACGTGGAGGGAGGGAGGGGGTCCTTCTTGTTCTATATGAAGGCTTTGCCAAGCTGACCTCATGTTGGTCAGATGTTGGAAAGTCAGGCAGGCGTGGGAACATTTCCTCATCCCCAGTTCCTAGTCTGCAGACCCCTCATTCACACATCGACCCCCATTGGAGGAAGAGGGAGCCAGCCCCCTATCCAACCCATTGTGCCAGAACAAAGGCTGGAATCGAGATGACTTGAGTTGTACGGTCACCTCCTGCACCTCCAGCCTACCCACCATTCCAGGACACAGCATTTCTGTATTAATAGTGTTTATCTGCAGGCACAAGTATGAACGGAATTTCAGCCACCACCCAGACTCCTTTCTAGTACCAAAGTGCTCATTGTTGCATTTGCACCCCCAACCCAAGCACTCAGATGTCGTCACTGTGCAAATATTTCTTGGCCTTGTTTGGGAAGCATCCAGCTAAACGGTCCTCCCCCAGACCATGCTGCCAGCTCTTGATGGCAACCCACTAGGATCCTGGAGCCCACAATCTGGCCTCAGGCAAGGATCTCAGGACTGCTGGAGCACTGATGAGAGGCACCTAACCAGCCTGGGGAGGACTGAGGAGAGAGTTTGGGGCACACGAAGGGCCACAGGGAGGGCAATATTTCAAGCAGAAGGACAGCTCACTCTCCGTCGCAGTAACAGCTAAGATACATGGTGTGGAGGGCTAGTTAATGTCCCCGCAAAGGTTTCCATGTCCTAATCCTCGAAACCAGTGAATATGTTCTCTTACATGGTAAAGGGATTTTGAAAATGTGATGTTAAGGACCTTGGGATGGGGAGATTATCTGGGTTAACTAGGTGCCCCTGATAACTATAAGGATCCTTATAAGAGGAAGGCAGGAAGGTCAGAGTCAGGAGTAGACGTGATGGGAGCAGGAGTTTGGAAAGATTCAAGGATGGGGCTATGAGCAAAGGAATGTAGGTGGGCTTTAGAAGCTGAAAAAGAGAAGGAAACATTCTCCCTAGAACCTCTAGAAGGAACCAGTCCTGTGAACACCTTGACTTTAGTCCAGTGACTGATTTTGGGACTTCTGACCTCCAGAACGGTAAGGAAATAAATTTGGTCATTTGTTATAGCAGCTATAGCAAACTAATACAGATGGTTTGGTCAAAGGACCACCCTGGACATAGGGTAGGCTCACAGGCTCAGGGGTACTTTGCAGTCCACGTGGGGATTAGAAGCCTAAGCAGGCATGACCCTACCTGGCATGTTTTTAAGGGTCCCCTCTGCTCCTGTTGAATAAAGGAAGCTCCAGCAACTTCCTTTCTCCCTGATGGCCTTCAGTTACCATGCAGGGCTTCTGAGCTCTTGGACTTCAGAAAGAAGATGAAGAGCAGTGGCCAGCCCCTATCAAGCACTAGGCTCTGTTTGTGACTCTCACAGCTCCTAATGCACTGCCTTACTGTCCCACCCAGTGCCCTCCCAGGTCACTCTGTTCCAGTGGGGTCAATTGAATGGAAAGCTTTGTCAGTCCCTGCTTCCTGCCCCTGCCTAGCCTACTCTGGTGACCAGAGATGCAGTGTCATGGGGCCTGAGCCCACTTTCCTGTCTACAGTTCTCAGGGACTAAGCCAGACTCCCATTCAAAGCAGCCACATTGCTGACTGGGCCTCTCTGAGTCCCCACCACACTTCAGAGAGCGACATCTTTTTCTGAGCTCTGATATGGTCAAGGGTGTTGTTAACAAGGCAACAAGGAGCACCCACTTCTGCACGTGTCCACCCCCTGGGGCTCCCCTTCCTCCAGCACTCCTTCTTCCCATCTGCCACCTCCTCCCTTTCTTACTCACTACCCCCAGCCTTTGAGGATCCAGCCTTTGAGGATCCTGCCTTGGCTCCTCCTGCCATCCAGAGTTGCCTTTTCTCCGGAGAGGCTGCAGATGAGCCCAGCTAGGGTCTGGTTCTCTGGCACTGGCTCCCAAAAGCCCCCTCTGCGGCCTTGAATCCAGAGCCCAAACCACCCCCTCTGGGCCTGGCAGGCCCGGCAAGCCTGTAGCCTTTGGCCAAATCTAAAGGTCCGTGAAGAGCCCAGCCAGGAATCAGGCTGATAAGCGGTGCCTGGGTTTAGGCCCCTGCTGTCCAACTTCTACCTGGTATGGCTCCAGGTACTAGCTTCATCCAGACAAACTATTCCTGTGCCATTCTCTTTCCTTTGGACTTAGCCAGATGCTAACATGGGTCAATCTCTTCTTCATAGTTCAAGAGAGACCTCTAAGGGCAAGGGTCTGTCTTCTTAAACCTTTAGGGTTGGGAGAACTATCTATGCTGCCCAGAGTGATTGGCGATTGCTGCCTTTACACCATCTCTGTAGTAGTTTTCAACCTTGGCCACTCATAGGAATCAACTGGCGTTGCGGTGGGGGGAGGGGCTTGAGCTTTAAAACAGATGCTGGGCCCAAGTCCTACACCCAGAGAGTCTGATGTGATCTGTCTGGGAGCTGACAGACACCAATATTTTTAAAGTCTCCCCAGGGGATTCCAAAATGCAGCTTAGAACAACTAATTCTGAACTCGTAGATTTTGAACTGTGTTTTCAAGATAACAGGGCTTTCAAAGTAATCCTAAGAGTGGAGATCCAAGTCCAGGCAGCTCTGTTGCATCGAGGTAGGTGGCATCAAGCAGGTAAGAGATGATGCTGGAGACAGGAGCCAGTCACCTAAGCAACCTGAGGCCCTCGGCCTCTGGATCTGGAAGGTGTTGCCTGTAGGTTCAGAGAGCATAGAGGGGAGGAGGGATGAGGATGGAGAGAAAGAGAGAAAAAGGGAGATGACAAGCTGTGCTGTGACTTCTGACATGCTCTGACTTAATGGAGAGGGAATTTCACATGGAAACAGCAGAAGTTATTTGCAGCCAATAAAAGCCATTCCCTTTGATTGAAGCCAAATACAGAGGGCAGTTGGGGGTAGGGGTGAAAGGGGAGAGGAATAGAGAGATGCTCGAGAAAGTCAGGG
>NW_011888847.1:2020823-2032961 GCF_000151845.1 Pteropus vampyrus | reverse complement strand
GGTCACTCTGTTCCAGTGGGGTCAATTGAATGGAAAGCTTTGTCAGTCCCTGCTTCCTGCCCCTGCCTAGCCTACTCTGGTGACCAGAGATGCAGTGTCATGGGGCCTGAGCCCACTTTCCTGTCTACAGTTCTCAGGGACTAAGCCAGACTCCCATTCAAAGCAGCCACATTGCTGACTGGGCCTCTCTGAGTCCCCACCACACTTCAGAGAGTGACATCTTTTTCTGAGCTCTGATATGGTCAAGGGTGTTGTTAACAAGGCAACAAGGAGCACCCACTTCTGCACGTGTCCACCCCCTGGGGCTCCCCTTCCTCCAGCACTCCTTCTTCCCATCTGCCACCTCCTCCCTTTCTTACTCACTACCCCCAGCCTTTGAGGATCCAGCCTTTGAGGATCCTGCCTTGGCTCCTCCTGCCATCCAGAGTTGCCTTTTCTCCGGAGAGGCTGCAGATGAGCCCAGCTAGGGTCTGGTTCTCTGGCACTGGCTCCCAAAAGCCCCCTCTGCGGCCTTGAATCCAGAGCCCAAACCACCCCCTCTGGGCCTGGCAGGCCCGGCAAGCCTGTAGCCTTTGGCCAAATCTAAAGGTCCGTGAAGAGCCCAGCCAGGAATCAGGCTGATAAGCGGTGCCTGGGTTTAGGCCCCTGCTGTCCAACTTCTACCTGGTATGGCTCCAGGTACTAGCTTCATCCAGACAAACTATTCCTGTGCCATTCTCTTTCCTTTGGACTTAGCCAGATGCTAACATGGGTCAATCTCTTCTTCATAGTTCAAGAGAGACCTCTAAGGGCAAGGGTCTGTCTTCTTAAACCTTTAGGGTTGGGAGAACTATCTATGCTGCCCAGAGTGATTGGCGATTGCTGCCTTTACACCATCTCTGTAGTAGTTTTCAACCTTGGCCACTCATAGGAATCAACTGGCGTTGCGGTGGGGGGAGGGGCTTGAGCTTTAAAACAGATGCTGGGCCCAAGTCCTACACCCAGAGAGTCTGATGTGATCTGTCTGGGAGCTGACAGACACCAATATTTTTAAAGTCTCCCCAGGGGATTCCAAAATGCAGCTTAGAACAACTAATTCTGAACTCGTAGATTTTGAACTGTGTTTTCAAGATAACAGGGCTTTCAAAGTAATCCTAAGAGTGGAGATCCAAGTCCAGGCAGCTCTGTTGCATCGAGGTAGGTGGCATCAAGCAGGTAAGAGATGATGCTGGAGACAGGAGCCAGTCACCTAAGCAACCTGAGGCCCTCGGCCTCTGGATCTGGAAGGTGTTGCCTGTAGGTTCAGAGAGCATAGAGGGGAGGAGGGATGAGGATGGAGAGAAAGAGAGAAAAAGGGAGATGACAAGCTGTGCTGTGACTTCTGACATGCTCTGACTTAATGGAGAGGGAATTTCACATGGAAACAGCAGAAGTTATCTGCAGCCAATAAAAGCCATTCCCTTTGATTGAAGCCAAATACAGAGGGCAGTTGGGGGTAGGGGTGAAAGGGGAGAGGAATAGAGAGATGCTCGAGAAAGTCAGGGCAGGGACCTTGAGAAGCCCGTGTCACAGCAGTCAATGCGGGAGGGAGGAGGGGCCCTGCAGAGACGGCCTCTCAAGACTTAGGATAAAGGCCGCAATTGCTTCTATCTGCTGTGCTCTGGGCTTCTCTGAGCCCATCTTGGAGATGTCGTTTGATGTGCACAACAGTCCTAGCTGCCAGGTATTAATATCTCAATCTCAGAGCTCAAGTTCAAAGCCAACCCAAATGTGTCCAGTCTCTCCATCTTGGAAAGGATGGAAAAAGGCCCTGCTCTTCAAATACTGTCTCAATTTTAGGCTTGTGGCAGGAAAAAGCCATCCAGAATCCCTCTGGTCTCTGGGAAAACCCCTCCCTAGGCATAAGAAATACTATAAAAATATTAGAATACATCAAAGAGAAGGAGTAAAACATCTCTTCTCAGCACCTAGATCCTGCCAGTATCTTACCTAATACCTAGGGCAGTCTGTCACATTCCCAGAGCTGCATTATGGCCAGATGGCAAGGCCAATAAGGACAGGGCTGAGGTACCTCCAGCTCATGAAAGACAGAAGTCATGAGAGCCAAAAGCAAAACTCAGGGGAATGACCCAAAACATCAGGTGTCCAGATGGCCCTGCAGAATGTTCTCCAGCAATTCTACCTCCAAGTGAATTCTCTGCAGGTCAGTCAAGACACTCTCCCCTTATTCTGAAAGGGTCTTCAGTCTCACCTAGGACACCAGGGAGCTGCCAAGCACCCCAGTTACACACACCCCACACAGCTGGGGCCCTGCAGGCTTCTCTGCACCGAGGGTCTAGGCCCTCCTGGCCATAGCTGAAGGGCCCTCGTGGCCATAGCTGAAGGGCCCAGCCAGGGGTGGAGCCCTGATCCAAGCTAGCCAACTGGATTCTCTCTCCTAGGAATCTGACACTGGAACCAAGAGGGGCTGGGTTCATCCTTTTAGGGGGCTGGCTCAGGAAAGGATGTGAGAAGCTGTGGTAGCTACCTTAGACCCTATCATGTAAAAAGGCAGTGAAAGTCAGCATGCTGAGGGAAGAAAAGCAAGCCTGAGAGAGAGGTGGAGGAGAAACAGGGAGAGAGAGGTGGTTCCTGCCAGCTTTTGGCTCTACATACCGACAGCACACTCTCCCTCCTCACCTTGTTGGCGTAAGGGGTTCCTCTAACTCCCATCCACGAGCCCTGCCTAAGACATGACCACCTTTTGCCTCTCTCTCGAGAACCGGGTCTCTGAGCACCAGAGCAACTTGAGAAAACACCAGTCATCAGAACTGCCAGCCGGTACTTTCTGATTCTGCAGGAGACTCTCACCGCACTTGGAGAATAAAATTCGGAATGATCTGCCCTGCAGCCACCTTCTGATCAAAGTGGGCCGACAGCCACCACCCCTGAGATAGCCCTCTGATCGTCTAAGTGGCTGTTTTCAGCTCTGAAGGAGTGTAATGCAGGGCGTTTCTTTTGCAAATGTGACACTTGAATAAATTCAGCGAGGTGACGGCCTTCCCTTCTTTGCCCCCAATACTCATTTTTTAAGGGCTTATAAGACTAAAGAAGAAAGGTGGATTTTTCTCTCCTTTTAAAATATAACAAAATGCTATATAAGCATTTAAAAAAGGTGTCTTCCAATTAGTTATTAATGACTCTGGAATCTCCCCAGACTTTGTGAGACACCAGCTCTCATGCATCTGATCTGTCCAGCTAGAGTGCCTTGAGCAGGACTTCTTGGCACGTGTGGCTGCATGTGGTCCCCGCCTTCTGACCAAGCTTCACTCAAACCCCCTCCCACCCTCCCTTGCACCCTTCACTCTAGTTGGGCCGGGCTCCCTCAGTTCCATTCCAGCAATGTTATTCCTGCCTTTCGCCCAAACAAGGTTCCTTGCCTTTCACCTTCTCCCCTTTCCTCTCTGCCACTTGGCTTCTTGGTCGCTTAGGTGCCAGCCAAACTGCCCTCTTCATGCTGCCTCGTCCCTGCTCTGACTGCCTGTGGCCTGCATTGTCAGAATTGCTCCTCTCTATACCAGGCACAGTAATTTCAAAGCTTCCTGAGACCCTATAGGGCCTGTCTTCTCAGTGGAACTGCCATCTACGTGAGGGCAGCCCCTGAGCTTCGAACGCAAGGTGACCAGAATGAGCTATATGGCACAGCTTTCAAAGACTTCCTCAAGCCAAAGGCTACCCAAGACTACCTTCCTGACCTTGTCTCTCTTACAGCCTCCCCAAATTCAGTCTCGTGCCTTATTCATCTTTTAAGCTCCCGCTCCTCAACCCCAACACAACACCTGGCACAGAGTAGATACTCAAAATATTTTTGACTTGAAATCACGAATACTCATTGGATTGAATAAATATTTTTCTTTTCAAGGAGATGAGAGAGAGAAAGAATCATCTGTTGGGATCCTGTCAAGCTCAGCTTGGCCTTAGTTGAATGCCAACCCCTCACCCCTTCCCCAAGAAAGTCTCCATGAGGTCAGGAGGTATTGCATACAACTCTAGTACAGTCGAGACCCAGCTGGAGAGCCCAAGGCTGCACAGAGCACAGCCTGGACACACCAGGGCCACCTGCGCTGCTGCAAAGGGCAGCCCAGAGGCACAGTCTCTAGGAATACGTCCTTTGATAATAAACAGATTGAGCATATAATTTATTGTTCAACCAGGACACTTTTGAGAGTGAACTGGAAGTTATGCTGGAATTATTCCAGATAAGCAGGCTGGATGGTCACCCTGGGCAATCTGCTAGGTCCTGGCTCAAATCCTCCAAAGAGTACACAAAACAGAGTTGTCTTAACAAGAACTTGCTAAAACTCAAAGTAGCTTAGGAGCGAGATGGCTTTATTTTAAAAGCCAACTGTGTTGTTGAAGAAGAGGCTGTGTTCTCGTCCCATTTTGGCTATCGTCCGGGGCTGCCTGGGGAATTGTGCTGAAGAGGTGTATGCTCCTGGGCCTGGGGTTTTCTGAAAACAGAACAGAAAACAGGAACTGATGAGAGCGAGACACCAAAACCCCAGAGGCTCCTGAGCCTGACTGTTGGAGCCGCCGTGGCTGGCACATCTCCACAGAGGAAGACAAGGACCACACCGGCCTGGGCTGAGGCCTGGGACACCCTTGCATTGGCCTGTGTCCTCGAGGCCTGCTCCTGTCAGCAGCTCTCCCCAAGAAGGCAAAGGTGCTGAGGGACAGTGGAGAAGCAAGTGACGACCTAGACCTGTGGGGGAGGCAGCTCACATGTCACTTGCACCTCAAGGCACACTTTCTTCTAAAGGACCCTCCACCCAGGTAGTTCCTGCCCCTGGAAATGCAATAGTCCTCTCCTCTAGTGACCTCAGTCTAGTGGTAAGGGGTTGGAGAGAACGGATTCTCGACTTGGATGGTTGATCTCAAAAGTCCAAACTCACGTGTTTCTGTTGTTGACCCAGCATGATGTAATGAGAGGTTTCTTTGCCAGGGTCTGTGGACCCCAGGGTCAGAAGTATTCTCAAGGGATCTACAACTTCTACTTTTTAAAAGTTTTGATAAAATTGATAAAATTTACTTGATAAAATTCTTTTAAAAATTATTGTACCAATTATTTAAACAAAGCTTCTCTTCTGTAGTGATAAAATGCAAATGACTGCCATTTTCAAAGACTAAGACTTCAATTTCTCAAGTCAACGTGTTGCATGCTGGGATGCACACACACATTTTCAAAACCCAAAGGCATTTTCTCTTGAGTTGTCCGAGAGACACAAGTGTCTCTGTATATGGTTAACGGAAGTGTTTTATTGTCAGATAGGCCTAAGTTTGGGTCCTAGTCGATGGCTGAGTGTGACCTTGGGCCATGGGCTTCCCAGGCGTCTCACATCCAATGAGGTTCTGAGGCTCAGTGAGGTCCTCCAGGACAGAGCACCAAGCCAGGCCAGCCATGTGCTCCACACGTTAGCTACCACCGCTAGCATTATTCCCTATTACCACCTTCTTGTCATTTCCTTTCTTTCTTTCTTGCTCTTTATCTCTTCAGGGGACAGTGAGAGTGGAAACTGGATTACCCTGATGGTGGGACAGAGAGTCAGCCCAGCGTAGATGAGGTCAGCTGCCTGCAGAAGCTGCTGTAAATGACAGGATGTTTCTCTTGCCAAAGGCAGAGGAGCAGCCTGGAAATCTCATCAAGTCCTGGCTGGATGTCAAAAGAAGCTGAAGCCTTTATTAGTGCTGTTCATGAGGAAGCAGCTTGCGTGTGGAATCCTGGGTGGCCGGCCCACAGGACGGGAGGCTTACAGGCCTGGGCCCCGCAAGGCCACCCCTCAGGAGGCTGCCAGCTCTGTTTCTCAGACCTTGAGAAACAGACCGGCTCCATCTCCCAGCCCTGCTTTCACTGTCACCAAGCAAACTCCTGGTTGTCCTTGGCTTCCATAAAGAGTTTCCTATAATGGGAGACACTCCACAGAGCAGTGGCCTCTAACACTTGTAAATTAATATTACACCTTCTGGCCTCTTGCTTAGTTCCCTAGGGGATTGGTTAGCATGACTCCAACTTCCTCAGCATGCTCAGCCCTGTGAATTCTGACAAAAATCTGTGTCTGGACCATGGTGATGCCACTAGGGTATGAGGATCTGCTGAAGGGATCTACTGGTCTCCTGTTGTCGGTCTATTTTTACTTTTACTGGCAGGGCCTCCCCAGTATTCATACCTCCAGATAAAGAGCATACTACCCCACATTGCAGTCTGCAGCTCTGGAGCGAGATCCTGAAGGTGAGAGCCTGAGATACCACAGGTAGGGCTGCAGAGGTAACCTGCAGGCCCAGACACTGGCCGTACTAGCCCTCTCCTACCCTCTGCCCAGCTTGAGCCCCCTTCCTTCATCTCCCAGGGTGGGCCCATTTCCTTATAGGCAGAATTTGTATTGCTGTCTCCCAACCATTCCAAATAAGGCTACATACCAGCGAGTTTGGGGCACTTTCAGACTGGGGTGCATGCTGGAAACACCAAGGCCATGGGAATTAAAACTGTCTTTTAGAATTTAAAAAAAAAAAAAGCCATTGTTTATAAACTCCATGTTATGCTTTCGAGATCTTCCTTGGTCTTCTCTAAGCCTTCGAGGTTCTCACATACTCTCAGATTCTACCTTCTTTATATCTCTCTATAGACTTGAGCCTCTTCTCTGTCTGTCCTGAGTTCTTGGGGAAGAATGATTATTCATGTCTTAGTGGTCCCCTATGGTTTAATAATAATGTCTCTGCTCTCACTTTTTGCTCTCAGAAGCCACGTACACAAAGAAAGGCAGTTCTGGATGGATGGGGGCAGCCACTGTCCCTTGCCTGCCTCAATTCAGTAAAAGTATTTCTCCACAAAGCATCCAGGTCATAACATGGATAGCTAATTACTGTGCTGATTGTTCTCATCTGGACCCATAATTCAGCAGTAGTCTTCAGGCCTGGAGTCACTCCGAGCCTAAAGCTGGCAGAGGGTTTGCCAGCTATTTGAGCTCTATTCTCTTTGCTGCCTTGACAAGTAATTTTATATACACTAAAATTGTATGTAAGTATAATACACCCCATCCCATCCCCATTGCCCCCCAACACACTGTCACAAAATTTACAATGATACTCTGCCTTTTAGAAAACTTACTGAACAGGCGGGCAAGAATCGAGGTACTTTGGATTGAAAACAAGAACTAACAGAAGTTGTCGAAGGTATTTTCAAGTCATAATAACCTGGTCCCGGACCTTCACGCTATAGAAAATTAAAAAAAAAAAAAGTGTTTCATATTTACTAATATTGATATATTTTAATGCTTTATTTGCCTTCGATAAATAAACATATGAATCAGTGTGATATGGTAGAAAAACTCCTGGATTTGGGCTGAAAAGGTGTGCCCTGCCACACAAATCATTGTAAAATGGGGAAAATATCTGCTTTATCTATTTTCTCTGCCTGGTGGATGACTGTGAAAACTGAAGATTAAGTGACCTGCAAGTCTCTCCTTGTCCCTGCCTGGGCCCCTCCCCACACTGGCATGCCTCCCCAACATTTGTTTCTCTGACCGTTAATAGTAATTTGCTGTTCTGAGCTGTTAGTTTTATAAAACACACTTGTTTGTCCACACAAATGTAATATATATTATCCTAGCCCAAACAAGTACTCACAGCAATTCACTGACATAAATACAATGCTATGAGATCAAATGAACACAATTTAAAAAAGATGAACATCTCAATAGAAAAGTTAGCAAAAGGCTGTTCACAAAGAGGACATACAATTGTTCAGTGAGGAAATGGGGGGAGGGCTTTAATCTCATTAATAACAAATACATTCTAATTAAAACAGCAATGACATTCTGGGAGGGGTCTAGAAAATTAACAAAGGTGGAAGGAAGGAAGGAAGGAAGGAAGGAAGGAAGGAAGGAAGGAAGGAAGGAAGGAAGGAAGGAAGGAAGGAAGGAAGGAAGGAAGTCAGGCAGACAGGCAGGAAAAGAAAGGGGGAAACTAAAACTTTATCCACGAGCAAGGACATTCCCATAAGATTCTGGTGGAAGTATAAATTTGATTAGCCTTTCTGGAGCACAATTTGGCAAGCTATGAAATAGCTTAAAAACATATATACTTATCCAAAGGGAGAGAAAGAAAAAAGAGACCGTTTACAAGACTTGCAGGAAGCCAGAACACAAATGGGTCCTGAGCCTAGATACAGCAGGGAAAATGGAAATGGCCGAAACAACACAATGGATAACGCAGACAAGATGTTAGCCTTTTATTTTATTTTCTAGTAATTCACTTTTTTCCTCTCTCATTTTCAAAGACCTGTGCTATTTGACAGAAACAAGTCTTTCTGTCATGATGTCTTGGATCTGTTTCTACACAATGCAGGACTGGGGGAAATGGGGGTTCAACACAGCATTCTGTCTGTGTGGTATATATATTTTAAGTTTTTACAATACAAAGTTAAAGACAATGTATATTTATTATTTTGATCCACTAATTCCACTTTAGGAGGAATTCATCCTGAGAAAACAACTGAGAATGTGTGCAAATACTTGGTCACAGGACATTCACTATAACATTGTTTCTAAAAGTTGACAATGGGAAATAAACTAAATGGCCAATGACGTGTACTTGGTTAAATAAATTGTGATTCTTCCATCCAGCCGTCCCACATTGATGAACTTTTGTGGACATAAAAGCTACCCCAAAATATCGTTAAGTGAAAAATGGAAGCTTAAAAAAATGTGCATGAAAAAACTGGGAATGGAACGTTCACTGACAGTAGTTTTCTCTAGGTGGTGGCATGTTGAGTAAAAAGAAACTTTTTTATTTTTATTTTTTCTGCTTATCAGCATTTCTAATTTTTCTACAATGGACTTCAGTGCTCTTGAAATATGAAAAAAATTTACACCTAAAGTATATATAAATAAATACAGACAACGAGTAAAGGAGAAAAGGGAGTAGGAAAAAACAAAAACGAAAAACGCACAGAAGGTTACAACAGAGAAATGTGTTTCATAACATCCTCATAGCAGGTAAGGCCAGGCCACAAATTAGCCCAACGGATTTGGCAAGATAAGTGTCCAAGTGCAGACCCTCCGCGGGATTCAAGAGCAAGCCTTTCTCCAGCAAAAGAAACCGTCAACAAGGTAAAGAGACAACCATTGAAATAGGAAAATATATTTGCAAGCAACACCTCCAATAAGGGCCTAATATCCAAAATATACAAAGAACTCATACAACTCAATAACAACAAAAAAAATAAACAATCCAATCAAAAAAAATGGGCAGAGGACCTGAACAGACACTTTTCCCTAGAGGACATACAAATGGCCAACGAATATTTGAAAAGATGCTCAACATCACTAGCTATTAGGGAAATGCAAATCAAACCACAATGAAATACCATCTCACACCTGTTAGAATGGCTATAATCAACAGGACATGTAATAACAAATGCTGGAGAGGATGCAGAGAAATAGGAATCCTCATACACTGCTGGTGAGACTGCAAATTGGTACAGCCATTATGGAAAGCAGTATGGAGGTTCCTCAAAAAACTGAGAATTGACCTACCATATGATCCAGCAATCCCTCTACTCAGTATTTACTCCAAAGACTTGAAAACTCATATTCGAAAAGATATATGCGTACTGATGTTCATAGCAGCATTATTCACAGTGGTCAGGACATGGAAGCAACTGAAGTGTCCTACAATAGATGATTGGCTAAAGAAGCTGTGGTACATATATCCAATGGAATATTACTCAGCCATAAGAAGATATGAAATAGTACCATTTGCAACAACATGGATGGATCTTGAAATAATCATACTAAGCGAAATAAGCCAGACAGAAAAGGTTGAAAATCACATGATATCGCATATGTGGAATATAAACCTAAAAGCAACAATCGAACAGGACAAACAAACAGAGACTCATGGACATGGACAATGGACTAGTGGTTACCAAAAGAGAAGAGGAAAATAAAAAAAATAAAATGCTAAAAAAAAATTATGTATACATAGTATGAAAAATAAATAAATAAATTGGCATTTAAAAAAAAAAAAAGAGCAAGCCTTTCTCCTGTTCCTTCCTGTGGCTGGCACAGCAGTGTAATTAGAGCTCCATTCTCAATTACTCCACCATGAATGGAGTCTGTTATTACAGCCAAGCACAAGTCTGATAATCAAGGGATGGCTGTGCCTCATAATTTTACGACATGGCAGGAAGATGAAAACAGTAATGTTTTCAAATCAATGCATACATGGGACAGAGATCGCTATCAGGGTGAGGTTCTCTGTATGCAGTGACCTCTACACTCCCACTGGAGAAATCTGAGCCACCACAAAAACAAAGGCATAGAAATCCAGGGGAATCCAGACAGGAACAGTTTGTACAACGTTCCCTTGGTTTGGCCATAATAAGCACAGTACTCTCAAGCCACAGAGGTAACTGGTGCAAAAGGTGCTGACTCCGTCACCACAAAGGTCTGGCTATCTGCAGGATGGCCAGGAAATACCAGCACCTGCATGCACCAAGCCTGATGTGGCTTTCATTTCTAAGTTTCTAAGTCATGAGCTCCTTGGGAGTCCAGGTGCCAGGCCTGGCGAAGCACCGACGTGTGCCTGTGCCATTTAGCAGCCTCTGTGCATGGGCTTAGTCACTTGAATCAAAGGGACTAAGACTTGAGGCAGAAAGAAGTGACTGAATGCTATTTGCCCCACATGTATCAGATGATGAAATCTTTTAAGTGGGAACATTAGGGAAGTGGCTACAGGCCTGAGTTCATATTCCAGAAGCCAGAGGAATGCTGTTCTAAGTGAGAAGTAATTCAGGCCAGGGGCCTGCAGTGGCAGGGCAAACAGCTCCAGTAGAGTCCTGGCTTTTGCCCCATCCAAGGACATGTGAGTGGGGAGAGCAGGAATGGAGGGAGGGGGACACTGTCCAGGATGGCTCTGAGTGCATGTTGAGAAACAGATCTGGTTCAATAGAAGGGTGTTTAAAAAAGGCCTTTTGAACTGTGTCCTGCTCTTCCTGGAGGTTGGGAACTCTGCTCCCAAGTTTACTGGTGATCACTGAACGTGACCCAGAGCTTTGGTCTACATTACGTGCAATGCATGGAGGAAAGCCGGCACTCAGGTCCATCATGCAGTTCAGAGCATATCTTGCACAAATTGGATGGGCCATTTCTTAAACCTTGCTATTGTCAGGGCCATACTTTCGCAAGTCTAGGTTTCCTGAAGCTAAACCTTTGAAAGAGCACTGACATTAGGTGCTGAAGGAGAACAGAACTATCACCTTACTAGAGTCTGCTGCCAAAAGGAACTACAGGAAACCTTTCACAGTACCCTTGCCTCTGCTTTGGGGCATGATTACATCTCAACTCTCCTTACAAGATGATAATATCTTTCCCTTCCCTTTGAAAAAGTCCTATTTAATTGAGTCTCTACTTGAGGGAAACCTTAACCAACAGGAACAAGAGGGGTTAGCAGATGAATAAAATATTATCTTCAACTTCAGAGGAGTTTATAGTCCAGTGAGGGACATAGGCAGAACCAAACAAAAACACTCCGACAGAATAAATGAAGGTGTGAGGAGCCGAGGTGGTGCTGAGTGAGGGTTGAGCTAGCCTCTTGGCTCCAAGGTTCTAAACCAGGCGTATCTGGCCTGTGTGATCTCAGTGGGCCACAGGATGTTACCAAGGGCTGGAGCTTTCCATTTACTGACTTTTCTGGAGTGCTCCTGGGTTCCTGTTATACCATGAAAAAGCTTATTTGGTTCTGACCCCTACTGGGCCATGGCGCTCCATTATAGCACCATTATAGGCCTTCGGTAAGTCCTGCCATGCCCCACTGGACACACCCCTCATCCAGGGCTGAGAGGTGGAACTGGCTAATCTACACAACACCACTCAGGGGTTGAAAGGTACCAGGTGCCTCTCTGAAAGACTGCGTGAGAGTAGATGAAATTATCCCAAGTTTGTATGTGCCAAATTATGTCCTTCCCAAATCCATAAATCCTATGAATTTTTGTTGCATTGAATTATGTTCAATATTGGTGTCTCCCCTAAATTCATGTCCTATGACTTTTGAATTCCCAGTACCTCAGAATGTGACTTTATTTGGAAATAGAATCACTCCAGATAGAATTCATTAAGATGAAGT